>NC_053418.1:7502000-7632000 GCF_016859285.1 Xiphias gladius | reverse complement strand
AAGTGGATGAATGACTGTTGACTTTATTTTAAGCTATAGATGCAGAAGCAGATGTGGGGACCAATCAAAGGAATAGCAGTTAGAGAGAGAAAACGTGAGAAAAACAAACTGGTTTTGTAATGAAATGATGCAGGCACATCTTTAGTTAGGAGCTTAATCAAAACCAGACCCTGTGGTATAGCGGTTTTGGGCTTCCCCTGTTAATTTTTTTGTCAGTGTCATCAATTTTATGATGCCTATATTCAGCTGATCAATGTAATATTTTCAAACACATTGCAAATATGTAGAATTCCTCAAACTTTTATTAAAATGTGACTTTTGATGTTTCTGAAATCACCTGACACACAGTACACCCTGGCATACACCCTTTTCTTGCACCAGGGACTTTGAGAGATAAGTAAGAGATGGATAGAAAGATGGATGAGTGTGAAGATGAATAGAAAACTTGGCTTTCAGCAAGGGGGAGAGCAAAAAAGGAATGTGGGGTTGCAGAACAAGGGTGAAATAGTGGAGGAAAAAAAGAGATAGATGGTTGAATAAATGGGATTTCAGTCTAGTTCCAAGGCATGGGAATATGAAGGAATGAGAGAAAAAAGATGGAATGGGACAGTCATGGAAATGGAAAGAGACATGGATAGATGGATGATAATGGGGTTTCGCCTAGTTCAAAACCATGGGAATGACAGAGAGAGAGAGAGAGAGAGAGATGGATATGGATAGATAGATGATAATGGGATTTCTGCCTAGTTGTAAGCCATGGGACTAAGCTTCATGTTTGTTGTGTACTGACTGACTGAAAGCTGCTTATAGTGCAATGCACTCTGCTAAGCCGTATGGTACATCAGTTATTTACAGTAAGCCTGCATATTACGGTGCCACAGCACTGTAACAAGCAGTCTTATATGTGATGCAGAATTGATAAACTTTTACAGTTAGCATCTTGTCAATTCTACTGCAGTTGCTCATATAACATGTATTTATCTGAAACATATCTATAAACATAAGTACACTGCGCCCATTCTTTTATCCATTTTGATTTGAAAATAGTCTTCTGAATTACTTTCCTCCATATGCAGTTTTCTCTGCATTTCAACATCTTTTTTTATTTGTGTGCACTATGTGACAAGGACAAGGTGTCAAGGTGCATGATGTCTACATTATTAAAAAACAACAACATTGTAGGCAATTTTATGCTACAGCTTCTACCTTTTTATCCGTTGCAGCTTAAGGACAAGCTTTTATGACTAAATAGCAGCAAGAGGCAACCAAAACAATGACAAGTTTATTGGTCTATTGCTATAGAACTCCCCCACAAAAAAAAAACAAACTCCCATCCCATCTGGTTGGTAAATACATCACGGAAATACCCGTAACTCTCATTTGGGAAGCTGAACCAGTAAGTTTAGATGTGACGCAGCACAGAGAATTTGGGCAACAAAAGTCTATTAAAGTGTCTTTCCATCCTCTGTTCTCAAGTTTTGGAGGTTAAAGCACGACTCTCCCTTTGACTTTTTCTCCTAAGGTGTGGAATTAAACCTTTTTTTTAATTATTATTGTCAGTGACCTTCTAGCTGCTCTAAATCCAAATTCTTTTCCTCACCATAAATTCAGAGAGAAACAGGAGAGTATATCATATATACATATGTGTGTGTATATATATATATATATATATATATATATATATATATATACCCATAGAAAATTATAATGTGAAGAATGTGTGGTACGTGATTTGCTGATAAATCTTAGCTGATAAATAGATGGCATTCTGTGTGCGTGCGTGTGTGTGTGTGTGTGTGTGTGTGTGTGTGTGTGTGTGTGTGTGTGTTATGTGTCGAGGTTAGAAGTTAGAGGGCAGCCAATATCAATACTCCAGGAGGCCAGAATGACTGCTGATCCAGAGATGGAGAGGAGGGGTATCGAGACATTTTACCACCCTTTGATCCTGAGTGCATTTTGCAGCTTTCATAGGTCTTCTAAGACTAAGACAAAATACCATAAAATATACTGGTCTTAATATTTTTTGCAATCACACAGATAGTTTTGCAGTTGTAACCACAGTTATTATTTCATATTAGCCCTGCTTCAATGGGGAATGCGAGGTTCAACACTAGTCACTCTCACACATAATTACAGTACACATAGTCCCTCTTTAGATCTTAAATCAGTAAGTTTTCAGTTCACATGAAGTACAGCAAAGAGACAGCTCTCCCTGTTCTTGTCTCCCTCTCTCTACAAAAGAGAAATAAATTGCTTCTGAATCATTTAGCAGAGACAATGGCTAACCTTCCTTTTCTCTATCTCTCAGATCCTTACTGTTAATAATTTAACACTATGTGTGTGTTAGGGGAGGGTATATATCTATGTCTCTGTGTGTGTCTGTCTTGTGAAGAGCTCGCTTACTGTCACTGATCTGGTGATAAAGCAGATTTTAAGTCGATAAAAGGGGTTGTTTTGAAGTGTGTCTGTTTTGTTTAAAGTTAGGGGAAGTAAAATGGTATGAATAATTGATACTGATGATTACAGACAGTCATAAATTACTAAGGATATGTTCAGACTGTGGGCAAATCAGATTAGTTTCTCAAATCATTTCTTTAGGACAGGCTGTCCACCCTGTTACTTGCCAGTGATCAGATTTGTGCAGACATCACCAACCTATCTGCATGGGTTCGCTGTAGTAATGACATAGGCGTCACACACACATAGCTACTGTCACTCTGGATTTGACGTTGTCGTTGTGTGTCGCGTTGTGAGTGACTCAACAGACACTTTGAAGTCCAATTTGAGCAGCCTGAGTGTCTGGTCTGAGATGCATCTGTAGACATTCAATGGGAACTGCATTTCGAAGCACTTCTAAATGTGGGTTGGATTCGATTTGTAAAAATTGCAAATAAAAACTTTCCTGTGTAAGCCGAAAGATAGTTTTTCTTTCTTAATGTATCTACTTTCACAAGTTCACGTCTGTGATGGAAATTTTTACATTTCTCTATGTGTACAGATTAAACAAACAAGATACAACATGTGAATGAATGATCTTTAGAGGTTGTGATAGGTTTATATATATATATGTATATGTGTATATATATATATATATATATATATATATATATATGTATATATATATATATATGTATATGTATATATATATGTGTGTGTATATGTATATATATATGTGTGTGTATATATATATATATATGTGTGTGTATATATATATATATATATGTGTGTATATATATATATATATATATATATGTGTGTATATATATATATATATATATATATATATATATATATATATATATATATATATATATATATATATATATATATATGTGTGTATATATGTATGTGTATGTATATATATAGATAGACACACATATATGTTTATATATATAATTTATATGTATGTATGTAGAGTTTCTATGCATATATATGTATATATATAATTTGTATGAATAATTTATATGTATATAAATATATCATTTAATGAGAGAACCAGGCTAGGTGTTTCCCACAGCTTTCAGTCTTTATGCTAAGCTAATTGCCTCCCGGCTCCAGTTCCATAATTAACACACAAATATGAGAATGGTATTAATTTTCTCATCAAACTCAAGAAAGTAAAAATGTTCATAAATGCATTACTGCACATAACTGAAATATATTACAACAACCCTTATTAATAAATCAATTAGTAAGTCATAAAATTTGATCTAACATTCAGTCATAAAGATGAAATATTTATTCTATGTTGTGAGATCAGTCTGTATGAAATATTTGAGCCCCGGCCTAACATCACCTGGCTCTGCTTTACTGGAAGTTGGTGAAAAGTAATTCCGTAAATTTCCAGGTGGAGTCCGTCTTAATTGTACAAATGTACAAGCTAAATGTTGTGAACATAAGTAAACTTGAATAGGTTGGTGGCTTTAGGGTTTGAAACAAGGAGAAATATATCCAAGCTGTGCTGAGACAAAGTTCTATCACTTCATACACACCCACTCTCACACAAGCACAGGCTTTCATTATCTGTTGGCAGTCTCCGATTACCTTAATTAATGGTAGCTGGTTTCCTGTGTCTGACTACACAGGACTCGTTGCCAGTCAGAAATCATTTTTGCTTCCTCGTAATATCTGATCACGTGACAACAAAAAGACACCTTATGTGTACTGTGTGTTTGTGTTATGATATATACACATTATAATATATATTGGTGTGCTCAAATATGTGTGTTATTGTATGCATTCAGTCACTTTGTGCATAGGTTTGAGTGTGTGTGTTGTTGTGACAGTATCTGACTGTGCATGACTGTGAATGTGTTGCTATTTATGTATTTGTATCCTTCGTGTGTGTGTGAATGTTTGTGTGTGTGTGTGTGTGTGTGTGTGTGTGTGTGTGTGTGTGTTCCTTTGTATGCATGTGAGTCTGCGTGAAAGGACAGGTAGGATTACCAGCTTGTTGTTGCGAGATAGGGTAGGATTACTTGAGAGAGAAACAGGGGAAGGAGGAGAGGGAAGGCAGGAGGTGTGACAGGAGCTGAGATAGAGAACCAAAGAGATAGATGGTGTAAATGAGAGGACGTAAATTTGAAACAGAAGTTAGAAATTAGAGGAGTCAGAAGTTAGAAAGAAAATGCCAAAGAAAAGGGAGAGGGAGAGAGAGACAGAAGTCGAGGAAGGGGCAGGCACATACAGTATGTGGTGCTTTACCGTTATTGTCCTCAGAAGAGGTTTTAGCTGTGCTAATGCACGATATAAACACGAAAAGGGACTTCTGCAGTGAGGACCTCTTCATAAAAAAGACAGAAAGGTAGATAAAAGCTGAGGAGGTCCTCTCCTTAGGCTGATATGATCAAGAAGGTAGTGGGTAGTTTCTAGCTCTTATTTAATGAACTCCATGCAACAAACACTGAGTTGTGTCTTTGGATCAGATTATCAGTGATTACAGAACGACTGCATTGCACTTTCAAAGTCACTTTTGGGCCAACTTTAATTAGGAGGAGTGACAACAAAACGGTAGAGTGTAACATTAATACCTCCTCCTCTCCCCTGAAACAAAACAAGGGCAGAGGAAGTGGTATAAAAACCCTGTGCTTCTATATCAACCCTGGGCAACCACAGAACACTGGGTGCACATTAAACAAGTGTCCCGGGGTCAAAAAATAGGAGTCAGTGTTTTCTACCAAATCTAATGTGGTGTGTTGCTTTTATGAAGACAGTTTGGTGAAGTTCTGAACCATATCTATTACCCCGAATAAGTGGAAGATAAAAAAAACCAAACAAAACAGGACAACCAAATTGAAGTCCACCTAAGCCACAACTCATAACTTCCTGGGTCCCTTCCCAAATTTCTGGGCAATTGACAAACACACATGTAAACAAATTGCTTCGATTACAAACTACTATCAATGTAGAACCAGAAAAAAATAATAATTATAAGTCAAATAATAACATGTGTACACTGAATTAGGTTGAGAATAATGACCACATTGAGACCCACCACACTTGAATATCGTATTCTCTGGTGTTACGTAACTCAGAAATATCTCTTAAAGTATAGGAAGAGACAGAGGAGAGAGATTTATACCCAGTGTGTGTTGACAGTTTTCTGTCTGAGTGCTGCAAAAGGTTAATCTTGTTGTATTGAAATATTAAATAGATAGAAACTCTGCTCTAAAGAAAAATATGGATAACAAAATTACATATGACATATCGACCACTCTGCTTGTCTCTTTTCTTTGTAATATCATGGATTTTTCATGGTTATGTGTGTGTGTAGGTTAGTATCCTTGTGTGCGTGTATATGCAGTATCCTTCTCTTCTCTTCTCTTCTCTTCTCTTCTCTTCTCTTTTTAAATCATTGGAAATTAAGAGCACAGTTATAGATTTGGTGTTGAATAATATTACCCCGTTGATATTTGTAAGGTTATTAATATGGCGAATATTAAAAGAGCTGATTCAGAGCTGGCAAATAGCAACAATGATCATTTTGTATTTTGGGTTAGACTTGTTTCCTTGCGGTTCTCCTCTGACCCAGATCAGCATGTTGCAGAAATTGTGTTATGTCAACTGCCCCGCAATTGTGTGCAGTGCCTCAAAGCGACAATTGAAGATCACCAACTCTTAGCACCTAGTCTGAATTGCAAAACCCCAGCCCCCCAGCTGCATGGGGCCAAACTTACATGATATGAGTGCTACAGGATGAATATTAAATTGTCCGATTGGACCTGATGTGCTAAAAGAAAGAAAAGAAGACAACAAGAGAGAGAGGAACCAAATGGCTGCAAGTGCGAGGGCCAATAATTAAAACGTTAATAGTTAGCATCAACCTGTTTTACGTCAATTTTATGTAACAACAAAGTGTTGGCTGGTTTGGAACTGTTGAGTGCTGCCTATTATTAGCAGAACATTGAAGCAGTTGAGGGTTATTTGCATTGCTCAAGGCCACATTGATGGTTTGTTTGTTCGAGTGGAGCCTATGGTTTTTTAGGTTTTTAACATTTTCCAGTTAAACATGGTGTCCTTCCCCTATCCTAACTTCCCATGAAATTTGAAAGTTTACAGTGGTACTCCCGACTAACTCTGCTCGAGTATAAATATTGCTGGAAAGAATAACAGAGTATGGCATTATTAAATAAGATGGGAAAAAGCCTTTGGGTTATTAATGTTTGTTTATATTTGAATGCGAACTGGCATCTGTCTGGCTGAAATGAATGCGGAGTGAAGCAATAAAGATGGAGACGGCTGGTTTTCTGAACTTTATGCTAATCAGTCATCACTTATAAATTCAACACAGTGCCACTCTCTGCTCAATGTCAACCCCCCCCAAGAAAATCACACACCTACACAAACACACAGACACACACGCACACACACACACATACACACACAAAACAGACATACAAACATAAGCATCTCTACTGCTGTTTGTCCTTCATTTGTTTATTTATTTATGTAATAAAAAGGTTTTTGAATGTTAATCCATTTAACCAATAAGTTTACCAGTAACAAACAATTTTCATATACTGCATACTGTACCACATAACTGAGAGGTCACCCAACCAATTTGTTTCGAGACCACGATTTGTCGTATCAATAAAAGAAAGAATTTCTTCCCATATCCTTCCCACAGGAAAGCGAATAGATTCTGCTGAATCAATAGTGCAGCATTAGCATATGAGTAAAAAGTCTCCAACACATGTGGGTACATATGTGTATACAAATGTGGTGTGATTTTCAGTTGGAGTCAGTCCCGCAGAGACACCTGGCAGCCATGACACGCAAACTCACGCACAGAGTTACAGGTAATATCCAGACAGCTGTGTTGCTTGCACGTGACATCATCACACCTGCAGGTGAGGCACAGAGGTGACAAGTGAGAGTGATCTCTGTCACCGGAAGAGGTGAGATCGCAGAAAGAGCGATGTGTGATTGAAATGTGTGCTTTGTATGTGCATGTGTAGCTGTGAGGGTGTGCTTGCATGTCTGTCTGTTTGTTTGCACATTTATCAGCAATTGTGTGTCCGTCTCTTTGAGTGGCAAGTTCACTTTTTTTTAATATAAAGGAATTGAAGATAGAGCAGCAGTTTTCCAGATGTGTGTGTTGGACTTTGTGTTGGGATGTACAGTACTTTTCATTTTGCTAGTCATCTACATGTCACAGTGTCTGATTGTATTGGTCTAAAATACACTCAAACACAGCCAAAACCATCAGGATAAAAACATTTTTGGCATATCATCACATCCTCACTGTGCTAACGTACTAAGCCCTTTATCTGTTTTTTTAAAGAAAATATATTATTTACAAAATGCACACCCCACTTTACAATTCCACAGTTTCATAAATTAAAGGTCTACGGACTCCAGGACCAATATTTTCCTCCAAAATTGGCTGTAAAAATAAATAAAACCACATGATGAGTACATTACGTGTATACACCCACTCTGTCGTCTGTTGTAAATAAATTTGGAACAGTCTCAGTTCTCTGCATTTATCATTGAGGCTCAAGTTTACCTGTAAATTAAAAATATGCGAGCTTTTCTTTAAGATCATGTTTTCCAGAGATAACATTTCAGGATTAAAACACACACACACACACACACACACACACACACACACACACACACACACACACACACACACACACACACGCACGCACGCACACATATACAGACACACACAAAAGGGATTTGGTGTGCAAACATCTGTACTTCTATAGAATCTAAGAAGATTAGGGATAAAAAATTACTGATATAGAATATAGTTTTCCTGAAATGATGAGATGTCATCAGTTAAACAGGCCAAAGCAACATTTAAATCAATAATAATTCTAATAATTATGAACTATATTTTTTGGCAATCTCCCTTTTATAACAGTTACAACAGACTTGTATAAGTAGTGGTACAAACGACATAAATTTAAAAAAAAAATCAAATTGGAGCAACATGTCTCTCATTGAGTTTTTTGGACAAAATACCTAATGATTTTAAAACTGTTGAGGTCAAAAGACGTAGCTGTAGCTTAGTTAACGAACGCTGTCCAACTGTTGTAACCTTGTAGTCGTGCAGCAATCCTGTGCGCATCTGGGAGCTTGTTTCGTTGTTCCATCCGTGCATGGCACCGTTTATGCATCAATGTGTGTGCTGACTACACTAAAGTGCAAGTGGCACCCCATCCTTCACACTGACCCCCCAGCACACATACACATGCACACACCTCCGCGTAAGCACCAACTGTCCTTATAATGAAGTTTAATGACAGTAATGCTGGGCCAACAAAGAGAGGGTGGGAAAAGTCTGGCGAAAGGTACAACGCTACCTGCTTAAGACCCAGGAATGGTTGTGTATACAGGACATAAATAAGATTTTGAAGGCACAGTATCTGATGTAACACTCTCTACCTACACTACCACTATGCCAGTGGATGTCAGCATATTGAAATCACAAATTGCAGAAGAAGTACATGAAATCAGCTACCAAAAAGTTAG
The DNA here is from genome assembly GCF_016859285.1 of Xiphias gladius. Taxonomy (NCBI): domain Eukaryota; kingdom Metazoa; phylum Chordata; class Actinopteri; order Istiophoriformes; family Xiphiidae; genus Xiphias; species Xiphias gladius. The sequence continues at coordinate 7,623,018 of NC_053418.1, read as the reverse complement.
TTAAGGAACTTTATCAAACATTACTTAGTGCTTACAATTAAGATTTTCATTTAACTCATTTCAGTTACCTTGTGATTTTACCGACAGGTTTATAATTAGTTTCTTACATCTCATTCGGTAAATTCTAATGTCACTAAATAGTCCCCCCCTGGCCTGACACTGCACAATAAGCAGTTCAGTAACCAAAGTGCACCGACAACAATATGCTAGTAAGCTAAATTACTGAAAGGTGAGCTCCGCAATGGGGACCTTGCTATTTATGTGTTTCTGGACTGTGGCCACAAGAGAGGAGAAAGAGGAAGATAAAGACTCCCTTGCAGTAGCATCCAGCCACAAATCACTATGATACTAATTAAATGAGCATCAATTAACAGGTTAATCACCCGGGTTGTAATTTAAAATATTGGAGTTTAACATATAGTGTGATCAGATACAAAGCTTTATATTCAGTTGTCTCAGTAATAATAAAAGCCTTATTTTTAGGAGCTAATTTGAGTTAAAGCTTGCTTAGAAAAAATGAAAATGTAGATGAGAGAAAACCCAGAGCAATAAATAACAAGGAAAAAGTGATAAACTGCAAATGAGAAATACATGCAAAGAGCCAGAGCACAGAGAACAACTGACTGTCTTAATACACTACTTAAGATGAACATAGATGAGTCCAAAATGCCGCCAGTGTGGCGAAAACAAGCTCCAGTCGAGCGGCTCAAAAAACATTGAAAGTAGGGAAATTGGCTCCGGGCTCTGCTTTAGGAAGGACAGCAAAAGCTGCATCTATTCCTTATCTATCAGCCTGTGACAGGCACAGAGGTCATGATTTGTATTCCGGTCCATGATTTTCTGAATTTATGCATAGGTATGATTTCTTTAAGAATCTGTGTGTCTCTGTGTGTGTGTTTGTGTGTGTGTATGAATAAGTCAATCCCTCAAAATGATTGAGGTGCGGTGGCAGGTAGCAGCGATGGTGATGGATGATTTAGTCGATCGAGAGACTATTTACTCAAACTGGACGACCACAAAAATGAGAGAATATAAGAGAAAAGGAGCATTTTTCTTTTAACTTTGAATTATATATATGAATATGAATATTATAACATATGCAAAATATACTGTAGCAAAAGACCCATGTGACAAAATTTCTCCTTGTTGAAGGGAGGTTGAGGCGGAAAAAAATCCTGCTTTCGGATGTTGGCACTGCTCACTGATTTTGATCAGTATGTGTCAGCGTGCCATAGCCTGAGGGACAGGGACAATGACAGAGTGTCCTGACTTCATATGAAACACTTGTTTTAATCATTAATGATTAATAAAGGATTTAACCCTTTTTTTTTTTTTTTTGCCACTTTCTGTGCCATTTTAATAGGATCCGTGTTGTCATGTATACTACAAAGTGCTTTAAGAAATCAGATTTACCTGCACTCCATCCCAGTTTGGGTTGTTTGGGAGATGGGAGATGGAGATGTAGAGAAACAGGTGCTAGGCAAAGACAGAAGGATGTACAGTGACTGACCAAAAAGCAAAAGAAGGGGGAAGAAAAGAAGATAAAAGGAGAGTACTTTTTATGCCCGTCTCCCCTTCTTTCTCCTTTCTCTGGTCCTGGTTGGAGGCTGCTTGTGTTTAATCTTTAGAAAGAGGCCAGGTGAAACAGTGAATCCGACTGGAAGCAGTGTGGCTGTATGCTGCTAAAAGCAGTCTATTCCCCATGCAGTCCACTCCTCTCATCAGTATGACACACCTCTTTTTTTTCATTATTTTATCAATTTTTTTTATGCAGAGGACGATCCTGTCTTGCAAAGCATCAAGTGGGAAACTCAATGACAAACATCATTTGTCGCTTTTACCTAATGCTACTATCTACTTTCATCTTTTCCTTCTCTCTATCTCTCTCCATTTTACATCCGTTTCTTGTCCAACAGGGAACTATCGTCTTTGGCTACAGGCTACAGTGGGTGGCCATGCCCAGTCTTTAATCAGCCACTTATACTGTTTCATCTCCACACACACCACCTTCAAATGATGTTTGGCTGCCTGCCAAAGTCGCTAGTTGAGTAGACAGACTTATTTACAGTCACATCTCACCAGCATCTGGTTGGTGTTAGCTTCCAACCTCGATGGCTGATTAACATCACAAAAGTGCTGCGATGGGCTTCAAAAACTTGTATAATAAGTAACAGTGTGTCATACTTGTTTGTTTCAAATCTCACCCAATGTTTTACCCAGATAGGCACTCATAAGCTTTTTCCCCTTTTGTGTTCATTAAATCGAAACCTCTCATGCTGAGATAGAAATTCGTTTTTCAGATTGGCTTAAGTATGAACACATCGTACAATGCAATAAATGAAATACAAAGCCACATCATAATCACTTAACAAATCACAGCACCATATGAATATGCATCAGTTCATAAAAGTCAAGAGCTTGTTATGGAGAACAGTAGTTTGCGCATTAGTGAATCTTTACAGTCATAATGTGGCATAATATACTACATTATTTAGTGTAATTGCAGCGTGGATAATTGAGTCCTTGATTCTTGTACTTGCTCATTTTTTACGGCATCAGCACAAATGTTTAGACTGATGAATCATCTCTCCTATGTCCCAGACAAAGGCTGGTATATGTCCAACATTCCACGTCAACACAGTGTAAAAACTAACTTGCAGAGACTTCAGACTTGTTTGAATAGAATATCAATGCCATTTTACGAATAAAAAATATACTGTTATAAGATAATGTGGCTGAAAGCTGTTCTGGGGGGTTGAGACTTGGGAAACTGTTGCTGAATAGCTACTTTTTCTATGGAAAACAGCTATTTTATTGTGACATCCATATTTTCTTATGTATTTTTCTTCTTTTTATCTTCAAGATTTGCAACACAGAATGCAGAACAACTGCCATTTGAATCAGACGAAAAAGCCATAATCTAGATAATGTGTTATTGTAAAGTACACAGATTCTGTTTCACAGTAAACAGGCTTAAACATGCCAGTCACAGGTATGATCGTTTATATCCGTTGCTCTGTCTTTTACAGCTGAAACTGTGATAACTTGTGACCTTAGTCAGAAGTGACTGCCCCTCTCTAATAGCTCTCCTCCCACTACTATACATATCTCATATTCCGATGTTTGACCTTAGAATTTAAATCTGATGGTCATTTTCTTGCGTTTCTGCTTTATGGGATTGTTACGAAAAACATTTGGATCAGATGAATAGAGGGAGGGATGAATCCCAGAGTGAGGGGTGGATGGTTGATGAAAGACAAGGTTGAAAGATTCATTGAAAGTCAAATGGTGGTGTTGAAGACACAGTATACCCCAATTTGACTGTACTCATAAAAAAAAATGTCTGTAGTTCTCCAGCAGGGGTGATAGGGGTGAGTGGTGGCAAGAGACAGAGAGAAAAAACAGAGGCAAAAGGAGAGAAAGACGGTTGTCACTACATATGTCACTTCACTGTATCTCCAAGGGATCTGAATACGTAAAATGTTGTTAATCATAAAAGAATTGGTTTCAATAAAATGTATAAATATGAGATTGAGAAAGAGAAGGACCAGCTCAAAAACAAAAGATCACATATAATATTGAAAAACATATTACTTAATTATAAAATGCACGCATTTAAACACACATTTATGCGGCGAGTAACTCAGCTAAGTATAACTGTTACCCACATTTACACTTACTCAGTAAAAACAGAGAAACAACAGAAACAGGGAAAATAAAAACTCAGAAAAATGTAACATAAAAAAAAAGACCTTGACTTGAAAATGTGATAGACTAGAAGACTGAAAGAGGGACCGAAAGAGAGAGACAGATGATCACCATGTGGCAGGCTAATGTGAAATGTTAGTTCACACCTCTGCATAAAGAACTCACACATTGACGTAGCTGTGTGTTTGATAAATGGCCTTAGGGGAGGTGATGACGAGGACCGAAGTGTGCACATGCGATATGTGTGTTCGAGGATCTCACGAGGGTGAAAAGGTGAGAAAAGTGTAACTGTGAGGATATTTATTGGTCGTCAACTCTGTAAAGGTTTATTTTGAGGTTAAGGTCAATGCCGGTTAAAGGTTGATTAAAATGACGTTAGAGGACGTGGAATGAAGTGAATAGAATGTCTTTGCAACGGCAGATATACGCGTGTGAGTGTGTGTGTTTCTGTCTGTGTGTGCATGTGTGTGTCAGCTGTTCGAGGTCCGTGTCACAGTTGAACAAGGGAACAATTAGCACTAATGATTTTCACCCAAACGTCGAGAATCTATCAATGAAAAACAGATAGATGTTTAAAATGAGTCTGAGCCTGTGGGTGGGTGTGTATATTTTTGGTGCACTTGCGTTCGTGTGCGTGGGTGTTGTTTTTTTTTTTGATGCAGCGATAAAAATACCTGCGCTTGTCAGACTTAATTAAGTTTAGTGTTCATGTGGCTTCTGTAGCAATCAATGGCAATAACTCAGAGAATGACTGATAAACAGGGAGTGAGAGACTGATGACAGCGGAGGGAAGTGAGACAGAGAGGGATGAGTGCAGATAAGGGCAGAAGACAGATAAAGAGTCACAGACAAACAGAGCCAAAAGATGCCAACAAAACTGAGAATGGATGAGATAAAAAGTGGTGGAGATACAGACAGAGAGAGAGGTGCCTGTCAACTGTGTGATAATCCTCCTCTCATTAGTACATCAATCAGATTACTCGCACCAGATTCTGGTAATTAACTGCTGAACATTAATTAGATTGGCCTAACCAGATTAGAGTTGTAAACAGATTAGAGTGGGATTAGCAGGGCGTGCTGTACAATGATGAGAAGATGGGAATTTTTTCACTCTGTCTTCTATTGAGCTATAGTGTCTGGTCTTGTCTTTGGGCTAGTCTAACCTTTCATTGGAAAACCTGGGAATCATACTTACAAGATCTCCATGAGACGCTACATGGCTACTGGAAATTCTCAATTCTCATCGGTTGACAGGTGTTGGATGCACTACCACTTGAAAAACTTGAAAACTGGGAGAATGTCAAGGTATTTTGCACCAGAGATAAAGAGATGCAGCTGCAAATTGTTACATATAGTATTAAGAATAATTAAATTTAAATAAAATTAAATAAATATACCCAGGTCTTAGTCATAGGCTGTAACCATCCTCACTTGAATTTAGCTGACAAAATGGTTGGAAGAACATCAAAGGGAAAAAGAAAATAACCTTCTGTTATTGTAAAGGGTCTTTAGCCATGGTAACACAACAATTAAGTGTTCCTTAACCTTTTCTTAAAAAAAAAAAAAAAAAAAAAAAGCCTTATAATAACAACCTTAAAGAGGGGTGGCATTTTATCAGAGTGGAAATCAATGAGTTGCAATTAGATGGTGGATGCTGAACGCTCTGCACTGTAACAGGATGTTACATTATTGATGTATTTACTTTAAAGGTAACCTGTGTAGTTGTCATTGCAAATTAAGTTTTTCACTGAATTGTTTTGTGCCTATCCACAAGGCCAAACATTTGCTTGCCGTCTTCATCTCCTTGTCTTTGACTGACACATGCTACTTTTAACATCCACCAGCTGTCAGTATGGATAACCACTCTCTGCAGTTGGCAGTTGCTCATCAAAACATTGCTATACAGTGACACTAGTAGTCAAAAGCTGCACAGGGTACCTTTAAGACTGGTCCTAGATCCGTACATTCACCCTACAGAAGTGCCCATGATCATTATGTTTCCCTCTGTCCCCTCCTGAAACATTGTTTTTATGGTTTTGTCCTCCCTTTTTCTTGCACTCATACTTTCCCCTGTCTCCTCACTTCTTTCCTCGGCTCTTCTCCATCATTTATCACCATTAACTCTTGTCTCTTCCTCCTTTGTTTGCTCTCCCCACTCATCTTCCCTTAATCTCCTGCTGCTCCTCCACTTCCTTGTCCTCACCTCCCCTGCTCATCTCCTTTCTGTCCGCTTCCTGTCCTGCCTGTCCTCCACTTTTCCTTTTTCCCATCCTTCAGTCACATCCGCCTCTTCTCTCTCTGACCCTCTTCTTCTCCTTCCCTTTTTTGATGACCTATTCTCCTTGAAACAAACTCATCTTCCACTTCATCATCCACCATTATTTCCCCTCTCCTCTCCCCAGCTACGTTGTTCCAATTGGTCCATTAAGTCAGTTGAGGTTGTGAGTCCTTTAGCCCCTTCATAAGCAGCTTTTGCTAGTTGGCTGCTTAGCTGTGGACCACTGAAGGATAGAATTGAAAGGCACCAAGGCCCGATGGATATATCCGTCCTTCATATTCATAGCCAGGAGATCCTGGCCCGACACACACAGGCTTTTCTTCACAGCTCTGTTTTACTTGAAATAACTTGTACGCTTTTTGTTTATCACTCTTATTGGCTGCAGTGTTTGCGGGAAAGCACTGCAGGTGATAACGTTGGCTCGGTTTTAGCATATTATGATTTTACAACTTGTTTAGTGAGTACAAAACAATCCGCCTTTTTTTACTAGCTGTATCAAATATGCCCATAGTGCAAATTTTCAAGAACACAGAGTGAATGAATGCCACCCATCTTCCAAAAAGTTTTGTTCTCTTATTTTCTTACTGTTCTTAATCTATTTGATGTGATTCCCAAATCATTTCACTATCTTAGAAGCCCCATACAGTAGCTCTCAAACTCTTAGAACAGACAAGCTCGAAACCTAACATGTCCTTGAATGGGTTGAATTTCCCACAATAGTTGAATAAATTATTCAATTTAATTTTGTATCTCTGAAACTAGCAGAAACCCTCTTGTCAGAGTTGAGTGGGAAACAGAGCTTTAAAATGAAAGTACTTTTCCTGACAAACTTGGCACACACTCACAATTCAATCGACTGGTCCACTTTCGGACCACAGAACTCCAGTTGGAAACCACTGCTTTAGTGTTTGATGTGGAGATTTTGGTCATTTATATATCAAAGCTTGAAAAGGTGACACAGTTATTACTCAATACTATAGGAATACAATGTGGGGGAAGTGGCAGAACAGTGCCAGGCCACACCAAAATTGGTGTGGCCTGGCACTGTTGAAAATGCAGGACTCATTATCACAATTTGAACCTTTTGGTCCAATTGGATTTAAAATTCCCAAGGAGTCATATCAGTCTATTCTTTTCACGCATTTCATGTATGTGAAAAGTCGGCTGGCTCTATGGGATCAAAAATGTGACACAATCAAAAATGTTTCTGGTGTATGCTCCAGGTGAAGTTTAATTCAACACAAAATCAAGTTAAACATCCATGGTTTTAGGTAATTGTAGTTTGTTAAGGGTTGTAGTCTATTAGTCTAGTAGTGTTTGTGTGTCGTATTTTCCATTATAAACAAGATTTAGGTTAAATGCTCGTATTAAAATGATCAGATTTTAGTTTGTGGGAATATTTTTGATTCTGGTCTAATATTAGAAAAGTAAAAAAAATTATAACTAATGATTAATGTAAGACTAACACATTAATGTGAGATAACATTAGCCATCAAAGTTGGAGTGGAACGGCAAGAGGCTGATGTCAACTGCAACTGTATATACCCTAGTTAGAAATATTAATGTTAACAGGGATTGATTTTGCCAATTTTTGAGGGGAATTTTCTCCTTGATTAACTTAGTGGCCTGCTCTGTGGCTGCACCTAGTGTGTGTGAGAAGTTTGAATAAATGCGCTGTTTAGCCCAAAGACTGCAGACTCTTTCAGCACGTCTTTCTCCCGTTGTCTGTCTCTTTCTCTCACATGTTCAAAAAGTGTGACAGTGTCACAGGCACGTGACAGAGTTAAATGACAGAGGCAGATGATTTTATATGAAATTATTAGCTACGACGTGTCCTTGTCTTCACATTAAATTATATCTATGAAAAGGTGCAATGACAAAAAAAGTCGGACACAGAATGGGAGGAACAGAGAGGCTAAAGGCAAACAGATGGGAGGAAAGCTAATATAGGGAGGTATACAGGAAGAAATTGAGAAAAAGAGGCAGACAGATAGAAAGAGAAAGGGGGATATTGGGTCCAGGCAAGTTGGGTTGGAGGGGTTAGTGGCAGAGGAGAAAGATGTTAGTTAGACCATATCTGGGGAAATGTGACTCCACTGACCCAATGACAGGGACATCAATCAACAACATGTGTGTGTGTGTGTGTGTGTGTGTGTGTGTACGTGGTGTGTGGGAGTATTGGGGATTATTCTACCAAGGGGAAAAAAATTCTGTAAACACTCCATGGACAAGGACAAACTCACAGGTGAGTTAATCATGATTATAAAAACTGCTACAAGCTTTGTTATGTTAGAATGAACTCCAATTAGCAGCATTAGTCAGCGATTAAAGAAGTCTGGTAGCCAGCACTGTGATATGCGAGATTTTAAAGCAAAATGAAACCACAAAGAGTGTTTCAAAGAGAGCAAATGCTCCAAAAGTGTGTGGGAATTGGTCCAAAAAAGGCCTCCGTTTTTTTTAGTGTCAGCAGGACCGGTGTTATGAGCATGAAAGCATTCACCAAACAGAGACAAACTGCATCAACAAGGAAGATCAGAGGTCACAGAGCAGACATGCACAGCTTTTGGCTGGCAAAGTATAAGGAACAACTTACATTTTAATGCAGCACATCAATATCACAGTCTAAAAAGTTTGCTGAGCTACAACAATAACTCTCTGACACAGTCTGAACAAATGTATCCATAACAAGTTTTCTTGAAGCCAGTTTCTTGCAGGGCAGTTGCACTGGGTTTCATAAGGTGCTGGGCTTACTTTCTCCAGCTCCTGTTCCACTAATTGGCATCCATCTAACCATCTGTAAATTGTGTGTTACACCAGAAATGCAGCAAGCTTTAACGAGGCTGGCTCCGTTGTCAGATCACCCCGAATGCCTTGAAACATACAGCATAGCTCATGGTTAAGTTCAAAACATTCCCTTTGGCCTCAGAAAAGGAGTTTTTTTAAAGTCTTTTAAACACTACCTCCACATTTTGTAACACAGACTTTTCAGTAATTCATTTGTTGTCTCCAAGCTCAAGCCCAGATAGCTCATCACTTGGACATCATCAGGGGTTATTTTCTCAGGCTTGACAAAGGTCCTCCAGAGCCACAGACGACATACAACTTTTTTCAAAGTCTGAGCAGTACTCTCCATGATTGATAGTGTTATACTTATGTCCCCTTTAACATTTGAACAATTTTAATATTAACACCAGCAAACGGGGATGGTGGGGAAGTTTGGAGAGAGACAGACGGAGAGAGAAGGGCAGAGAGAACAAGAGACGGAGAAACCACTAAAATAAACTCCATGCTTGTGATGAATGCTCCGCTCAGAAATAGAAACCTCATCCCTCTCTCATCCTCTTCATCCTCTTTCACCCTGTTATCTCTCCTCCTCACCAGTCCTTCCTTCCTTTCTTCCACTTCTCACACATCTCACGCCATCTCTGTCTATATATCTGTCTGTATCCATCTGTAACTCTCCATATCTCTTTCTGTCTCTCTCTCTCTCTGATAATTTGCCATCTGTGTGATCAATGGAATTCGTTCTTTTCAGGAAATTCAGCCATGATGGATTTTTCTTTGCTGTACTGTATCTGTGCTTTTTTTTTTTTTTTTTTTTTTTGGAGGGTGTGCAATTTGCCTCTGTGGATAAAAGCTTTGACTGAAGCAAAAGCAAACTGATATTTTGATGTTTTTCATCAAAACATGGTCAGTTTTGGACATTCTGTTGTATTTTAGTTCACATAGAAAGAAAAACAGAGAGCTCCGGATAGCTTTGCCCAACATTTAGCCGAAGAATAAAGACGTATGCATGTAAGCAATTTTGTGTTTTTTAAATAGTAAAACATTTGCAAAAACTTTCCTCAGCTGCTCATCGACGATAGCTGTTGACTTGGACCTGTATGGTGACTATCACCGTAGCCATAGTTGAGCAAGAATTTAAATGTCAGTTTAAAGAACAAAAAAACCTAAGCAAGAAAGATAGGAGGACTGGGATAAAGAGGACCAAACAGATGAAGGTAGTTTGTTGATGATTGTCATACATTAAAGGAAATTGGGAGTTAGAGAAAATCATAAATAACCCTCTGGGGTTTTTTTTGTTTTACACCTTCTGCTTTGACAATACATGGCAGTCATGGTGTGGCATGCCAGTCCAGCGCCTGATGAAAATGAAACTGAAAGTATGCACAGAAACGTTTGCTGTTGCAGACATTGTTTCAGCACTGCAGGTCTTTCGCTGAGTTTGTCTAAACACACACACTAGCAGACAGATACTCAAATCTGATATGAAAGATAGCCCCAATCATGTGTGTGTTTGTGTGTGTGTGTGTGTGTATGTGTGTATGTGTGTGTGTGCCTTTCTCTAATTAAATATAAAAACTGAGTCAATATTTAACCAACACAATATCAAGCAGCACTGATACCATTATCACATTCTGGTATCTCTCCTTTTCTCTCGTACCCATCTGGCTTTGCTTCTTGCTGTCTTTCTTCCTTTCTCTTTCAGCCCGTCCTACACGCTCCACTGTGTTCTGATTATTGGCTGTGTGTGTGTGCGCTTGTGTGTGTTTGTTTGTGTTTGTGTCTGTCTGTCTGTCTGTACTTGGAAATAGAGCAGGATGGGCATTTTTGGGGGGGAAGAAGGATCACAGATGGGCCTAGTCAAATCTCTGTACATCTGGCTTTGTTCCTGTCCAATTTTCCACACACACAAAAAGCAACACACACACACACAAGTATACGTATATACTCTGCCTACTATACTTTGCCTCAATCATTATCACGTTTAACACAAGTATGCATATATGCACATATAGACTTTTGCAAATGTCATACAAACACATAATATTACTTAACCATGCATGCATGTACACAAACTCACTAGAGCAATCATGAATTTACACACACATATACTTCGAAACATTCTCTCTCTCTCTCTCTCTCTCTCTCTCTCTCTCTCACATTCACATACACACACACACACATTGTGCAGCAGGACACAGCGGGTATGGACTCCTGTTGCGGTTGGCAGTTGCCAAAGTAACAATGCCAGGGAATCTGGACCATGCCAGATTTAATGGTAGCCAATGGCACACCAGTGTCAGAACGCCAGATTTCAAAGGGCCAACCCTGACTTGTGGTATAGCGCTGCCTATCGATCTGAGATTGGCCTGCCTCTCCATGTCGGAAAATTTAATTTATAATAACATTTCTTCGCAGAAGATAAGGAGTTCTAACAGTTGCATTTACATGCTAATTATTTAGGTTCAACATGATGCTGTTCAGAAGAAATGACAATGGTGGCAACAGTAGAATTTTGCATTTTCAGATTATTATCATAAGAAGGGATCAAGGGTCAACAGCAAGTTAATAAAAGATAAAACACAAGGTTCCACTTACCTTTATAAAACCATGATAAAGGATAAATAAGGGAAGAAATAAAAGAAAAAACTTTTTTCTATTTGTATCATACTATGTTAATGATTTCAAACAGGGATCATCCTTTGCCTGCATGAGAAAGCTGTGTGTGTGTGTGTGTGTGTGTGTGTGTGTCAGCTGTTCGAGGTCCCTGTCTGGGATTGGGACATATGCCTTGAAAGACTCCTGTGGACACACATATACACATACACACATGCAGGCCTTTGCACCTCAAGGACACACATGATAATGGGAAAAGAATAAAATTAAAAAAAAAAACAAAAGACTACAGTCTACTGAGGCTAATGTGCTGATGTGTTTTGATTACATGACCTATCTGTTAGTCAACAGCGACTGGTTACAAACTGCATGTGAACAGTCACTCCGGCTAAATTTCAACCAGCACTTTTTAGCAACGTGACTCTGAACCTCTATGGATGGTAGAATACAAAACATAAAGTGCTAGCCTTCTGTGTCTCCCATGCTGCCAGCATTAATTTGCATAATGTGGACCTCTAATGCTACATGAAATTTGGTGCTAAATAATAATTTGTATATCACCTTTATAGGCTGTTTTATTTTATTAAAGCACTGAGGAAGCCAACTGAGGGGTCTTAGCGTTTTAAAGCGTGGGACCAAGCACCTAACACTGGATAATCGGGAAATTTAACGTAGAAAAAGTTACACAGCGTTAATGCAGGAGGACAAATCCATCCGCTCAAAAAGTTTGCTTGGATTCTTCAGGGACAACGAGCCGAGACGAGTTGGTGTCATTTGTAGTTAAGTGTATGCAGTCATTCTGTGTAACATAAAAATGCCAGTAGCTCCAATCTGTCACACTGTACTATGTGTGCAATATTTTTGTGTAGATTTTTCCCCTTCTTTTTCCCTTTTTGTCTCACTTTTTCTGGTTTTCTTCTCCCCCTGCCTCACTCTTTGTCCTTTATTCTATTGCTCTCTTTCTTTCTCTCTCTCTGCCTTTGCCCATCTTTTTCACTCTAAACTTATTCCTACGTGCCCACGCACCACAACCAAACCAGCCTGCTTATTCATGTTGCACTGAGGTATCACTTTATTTCTCTGCTATTATTTTTTTGTGAAGTCGCCTCGGTATGATTTGCCCCAGACAGCACTATGCTGTCCCACCCTCATTATATTTTCACACTCTGCTACCCTAGGACACAAAGATACACACACACACATTTTCTACACAAACCAACAGCTGTGTGTGTGTATGCCTTGTGCCAGCAGAGGTTCAATGGAAACCCTCCCGTCTATTTTTGTATAAACAAACGCTGTTAACTTTTTCTGTATTAAACCAGACTCCTATTTTTCCCTAACCTTAAGCAAGTGCTGTGAGTTCCTAAACATAACCATAAAAAGGTTTAATAAGGCTGTATTCACTACAAGTGGATATTGTGTAGCCAGATTTGATATTTCGGTGGAAAACAAATAAGTTGTCTTTGAACATTTTACTGAAATTTTCAGTATCAAAATATTTGGCAGTTGTCAATACGTACATTAACAGTTTATCCTCATTACATGAATAGAAAACGTAATCCGGTTGCAATTACATTTTCTACACAACATATTTGGAGTTGCAGTTTAGTTTTACATAAAGGTAATTTCTTGGAGACAGGGTTAAATCTGAAGTCTTTTGCTATGAAGCCAAATGATCATTATTTTTAGCAGCAATCAATAGTAAAAAAATTACAAAACAAATAAAACAAACAACATAAATCAGTATTTAAAGGTTAATACTCAAAGTGATCGTAGTGGCCTAACAACCCACCAACTGTCATCCGATTCTGATTAATATGTTGCTAAATCCTTATTGGTGCGCAGAAGACAGTGACATTACCTTTTTCCAACGGAGCCCCGCCCACTTCAAACCAGAGCACAGAGAAAAAACAGAAAAGTAAAAATATCCAATGTGAAATAACCAAAACTTCTAACTTTGGAGGAAAATAAAGTGTTTATGTAGGATCCCATCACTAATAGTAGAAAGCTGATTAAGAAAATACATTTTCAGGGCCTTAAGTGTACACATTTTAACTATTGGCAACTTTTTTGGTAACTCATCTACAAACTCTGTGTAAAGGAACCAAGCTCTTCCTAAACTCTACTCAACTCAACTCATGTCAGCATTTAGCTAACACTCATATTCAAAGAGTTTATGACAAGTGATCAGTTTGTTGATTCTGTGCCTTGCACAATATAATGCTGACGAGCCAGACAGTGGATTAATTGCAAATACTGAGTGATGGAGGATAAAGGGTAGGGATCTAAACTCCTTCACATCACAGCAAACTCAGTGAAACCCATTGTCCTCTTTGGAAATTATATACTGAACCAAAACCCCAGTAATCCCAGGCTCCAATGTCTGGTAGATACACCAGGAAATAAATAAAAACATGAATGTAAATATATGGAAATAAACTGCCAAGGAGCAATATGTCAGTTTAGATATATGCGTGTGTAATACTTATTGCATGGTAATAAAAAAAGTGATACATTTATGTAGAGCCCTCGGTGATGCTGAGTCTATTAGTCTTGTATACACAACTCAGAGCTAATGTGTTTATGCTCATTTCTCCTTGTACGGAAACTGTTAAGAAACACCATGTACTGCGGTGTATGATGTGTCAGCGGGTTGTAATGCATGTGTGAATTTATGTGAAAAAGCTTAAGGATGTGACTATATGTGCGTGTATACAATATGCATTTCACGGGTCAACATGTCTTGGTCTTACATGACTTACTTACTCGGTTTCCTATCTTGACTTTAATAGATGATCAACTGCTTTGGATTTCAGTTACAAAATTACACTAAGTAGTCACTTGCATTTGTTACCTGTTTTATGAAAAGGATGTTTTTATAAATATAACACAACTAATCTTTTTCTTTCCTTTTTCTCCTCTCCATTCCATCTCTGTCTCTTTGTCATCTTTTCATTTTCACTTATTGCTTTTTTCCTGCTTTCCTCTCTTCACCTATCTCTCCTCAGTGTCTGATAGCCAAGCAGGAGCAGCAGGAGGTGGACCAGGAGGAGGGCCAGACTTCTCCCAGCCCCGTTTCTCATCCTCTCTCCCCACCTACCTCCCCGTCCAATGCCAGCTAAGTGGTGCTGACTCTGCCTTCTTCCTGCGGGAAGCCAATCAGGACGTAATGCGAAACGGCAGCCTATCATCGCGGACTGAGCCTTTCTTTCTCCACCAGCTGGAACCAGGCATTGCAGCTACACAATCGCTGCCGAGCGTCAATTGCAGCTATGGAAACCTGAGCATCGAGCAGCCAATCCCAGTGGAGCTGCTTCAGGGTCCACCACCGCATGTGCTGCTGACGACCAACCAGGTGACCCTGAACTGGAAGGTCAAAGGTCAAGTGGTGGTGCCCAAAGTAGGGTCAACAAGGCCCTGGATACAGGTATTGGCAGTTTAATGTTTTACTTTGGATCTTCATTTAACTTTTTACTTATGAATCTTCTAATGCAATTAAACATATACTGAAAATGCCGATCCAATACAAGAAGCATGATCAAATTCAACTGTAATTAGAAGATTCCATCTATCAGTTTATCATGTTTGTCTAGTCATGGAATCACTCATTGACTACTTGAAGCTTGTTAGACACTGTCAGATATTAAAATGGATCCATTATATTAATTCAGAGGAAAAAAAATAAATAAATAAAAAAATGTAAATATATATATATATATATATATATATATATATATATATTATACACACATACAGACATACACACATACATACATACATACATACACACCCCTGATGTGATAGAAAGATGCTCTTTTTTTCTGATTTAAAAAAAAAAAAAGTGTTCAACCTGCATTCAATCATTTTGGCCTCTTAGCAAACAGTTCTTTATTTAAACAGAAGAGAAAAATCTTTTCATGAATTACAGTAGATCATTATATTCCATGATCACATGAATCATAATTTTGGTTTACTATTACAGTGTAAGCAAGATAACATTCATCTTTTTTTTTTTTTTTTTTTTAGTCAAGTTTCTTGTTGGCTATCTGTCCATCTACTAATTGACCAATTATGACATTTAATGTATTTGTGTTTTCCTCAGGTACTGTTTTACTTAGTAGGGCGGCGTTGGGATGAACCTGACCCGCCTCCTCCATCCCTCCTGCCATGTGTCAGAGCTGTGGCCATCCGTGACACCAGCGAAGCAGCACCCTCGGCGGGCTGCCGACTCATGGGACCATCTGGCATCTGTGTTGTCCGTCTGGAGATTCCCCCAGCTTGGTTTACACCACCACAAGTGAGAAAAAGACCTCCTGAAGTGACTCTACCATCAGTGGATGTGTATTACTCAATTATACCAGTAGAAGGGGCTGGTCAAGAGTGTCCCTTCATTGTTAACGAGCCGTGGAGAGGTCAGAGCGCAAACGTCGGGCCTCTTGGAGGTCTGGGCGTGGGTGTTGGGGGACAGTGGAGCGCCCTAGTCGATGGGGGTCTTCAGGATATGCTGAAAGCTGGTACTGTGGTAATGACCGTGGGCCCGGTTTCTGCCAAAGGAGAAAGACTGAGACTGGATGAAAATGTGGAGGTTCTGGTGCCACCCAGCCCAGTTCGGCTTGGCAAGACGGTGGCGTTTGGTATCTACATGAGGACGGATTCAAGCACAGAACAGTTTACATTGAGGTGGGAACACAAATGCTTTCATTGAACTGGCTTCAGTTTTATTTAGTATTCTGTTTTTTTGCAGTTTTTCTCTGATTCTTTTTTCTATCATTTCCACTTGTCCCTTTCCTCCTCATCCACACCTTCTCATCTCTCAACACCACCGCCTCCTGCGGTTGATGGCTGTCACCTTTGTATACTCAGCCTCTTTCAGGAGCCAGCAATGCAAATAACAACCTCATGAATATTCATGACCGATCCAAGGAGAGAAGAAAACACAGAGAATGAGAAGCGGGAGAAGGAAAGGGTGACTTAGTGGGACTGAAGGTTGAGGAGACAGGGAAATGAAAGAGAAGGCATAAAATCAGAGTAGATCCTGACTTCTTAAACTGAAAGGTGGTATCCAAAATGGCTCTTAGGTGTGCTTTAAGAAGTAATCTCCATGGTTTCCCACATTAGCAGCAATACATTTTCATGGGCTTGTATCCCAGGAAACACATCTTTTTGGTTAATAAGTTTACAACCCCTGATCTAAACTAAGCATGCATGTCTGCATCCCATTTCTGCCTCATCATTTCACCGACTTTAGGGAGAAAAATGACAGATGTGGATATCAGACCATATCCTAAAAAACATTCCAGCAGTATAGTGGCTGGATAGAGCATTACCATAATATACTTTCATGAGGTTAGAACTATTGAGAACATTTTAGAGAGCAAGTTTGGATACATTTTTCAGTATTCACTCAAAGAAAAAACCCGAAACACACGGAACACGGTATTTGGCAAATAGTTTTTCAGATTTTTTCATTTCCACTGAATGTTTAAGAAATTGATTTTACATAATGGAGGCTGCACATTTGTGTGTATTTCTGCATGACAATAATAGTCTTCCAATAATGCCTGTGAACCAGAAAGAGGATGTCAGATATGTTGTGACGCCTTTGGAGAATGTCTGTTAAATTGTCTATCCAATTTCGTTTGACGTAATGAATGACATGATGTAAATGAAGAGCAAATGAAGGTTGAAGCACAGAGGTTTGGGATTGATCGGCACCTACAGCATGAGGATTGTAACCTTTACTTCTTAGTTAAGAATACCTCAAAGTAGCTTATGTTTTTGCATTGCTGGTGAGGATTGCTCGGTAGGTGTAAGTGTAACTAACAGTAGTCAAGGAATGTTTGACTTTTCTGGTTGCTGTTACAATAATGCCAATCAATGTTTCAAATTATGGATAAACAATGATTTTAGCCCACTTTGTTAACTGATCATTTCTTTTTCAGCTTTTTCTCAGCAGGCTTGACAGCTAATATACATATCTTGCGGGGTGTTCCTGGTATGCAGTGAGTACTTATAAAAAGTGGTCTAAGGAAGGACAACCACTGAACCGGCAACAGTGTCATGGGTGCCTTACGCTAATTATTGTGTGTGGGGAGTGCAGGCTGGCCTGAGTTGTCCAATCCCATAGATGAGCTACTGTAGCACAAATTGCTGATAACCTTAATGCTAGCTATGATAGAAAGCTGTCAAAACGCTGTGCATTGCAGCTTGCTGCGTATGGGGCTGCGTAGCTGCAGACCACCCATGCTGGCCCTTGTCCAACGCCAAAAGTGTCTACAATGGGCACATGGGCATCAACACTGGATCATGGAGCATTAGAGGTAGGTGGCCTGGTCTGATTATGTTTTCTTTTACATCATGTGGATTGTCGGGTACATGTGCGTCGTTTACTCTGGGAAGAGATGGCAGGAGTATGCACTATGGGAAGAAGGCAAGCTGGCTGAGGCAGTGTGATGCTCTGGGAAGTGTTCTGCTTGGAAACCTTGCATTCTTGTGGATGTTGCTTTGAGATGTATCACAAAACCAAACCTTGGATAATGTATCCTGCCAAACTGCAAAAATTGTTCAGAAATAATTTGAGGAACATGACAAAAATTTTAAGTTGTTGACTTGTTCTCAAAATTCCCCAGATCTCAATTTGATTGAGCATCTGTCGGATGTACTGGAAAAGAAAGGCCGGTCCATGGGGGCCCCGCCTTGCAACTTTGAGGTCTTCAAGGATCCGATGCTAATACAGGTATCTTGGTGCCAGATACCATAGGAAACCTTCAGAGGTCTTGTGGAGTCCCATACCTTGATGGGTCAGAACTGTTTTGGCGGCACAAGGGGGAAACTATACAATATTAGGCCAGTGGTTTTTGATCTTGTGGCGGATCGGTGTATATGCAATAGTAAAATGATGGATATAATCAAGGAATGTTTTCACTACCCTAGAAGGTAGATCAAAATTCAAAATTGATGCTGAGCCACAGGTTTATGTGATTTTTTTTTTTTTTCCATATAATATTCAGTTTTAACACAGCATTTAAGGCCAAATAGGCAGGTGTTTTTACATAGTCTGGCTAATTAGACCTCTACTTGGTTTGAAGGTGGGTAGAACCGGGACTTCATGTAGTAATGTGTAATTCGACCCACCCTAACAGTTGCAACAAAGCTGAAAGGGGAGTCACTCAAGCACTCTCTGATTATGCTCAAGGGTCCTGATAGTACTGTCAGACTTGACTTTGCCTGGTGAAATTTACTCGTGTAGTGACAGAAGCATCGGTAGGGTTTTAAGCATAAACTGTGGGAGCTAGCAGGTTAACAACTGCAGTCCACAAAGTGTAAATCAAACTTAAAAAAATAAATTAAAAAAATTAAAAAAAAAAAACAAAACAAAACACTTTACTGTTATCAGCCTCTGACACTGTCCTTGCACTCATTGTCACCTGAATGAGAAGTCAGTGGCAACCCCTCTCTTAAACTGGCTGGACATGAGAAAGCCTTGCAATTTATTGTGCTTCATGAAATCACCTATGTGGGTTTACCATGAATTTGCAATGTCCTTAAGACTGCACTGTACTTCTACTGTTACACACACACACACACACACACACACACACACACACACACACACTTTCTGTCACAGCTCAGGTTTAGGAGAACGTGATAGCACAACTAAGAGACACTAGTAAAATTTCAAAACAGTTCACCTTTATCAACACTCAGCAGACAGAAGCAGGCAAGGGCAAGCAATAGGCGAAGTCTGGGCGTAGGCAGTGGTCGGTAACAAGCTGGCAGATAAACCAATCAAAAGGTGCACAAAAAAGGCAAAATCCTGGCTGGAAAGCACAATAGACAGTCTGGCAGGGAATAAGTGGGTATGGGCCAGTTTAAATACTAAGAGCTGATTAGGGAATAGGCAACAGGTGAGTAGGTGGGTGGGGAAGAGTCAGGTGGCTGAAATGCGGGAAAGCCCGGGTTACTGCAGGGCAGGAGGGCGTACCAGGGTCTGAAATGACAGGAGAGTAAGTAATATGGCAAAGGCAGGTGGAGAATAAAGGAAAGCACGAATGAACCGTCACTTTGATTGCAGAGCATTGCATCTGCAAAGTAATTACGTAGCACTAGCATAAGTTCTTTCATATGATATGAGTGGACCTCTATGTGGCAGCAATACACTTGTGCAATTGATGGGTTCAGACAGGATATTTGAAATGAAGGGAAGCAGCTAGGAGCAAAGGCAGTACACATTACACACTTGGGGTATGGAAGATGATCCATGGCGATGGGGGTTTGTGATAATACACTCAAGACACTCTTGCCTATAAAGTAGAAACAGCTATATTGGTCTGATTTAATATACTGCAAATATTTCCTACATATTTGTTAATAGATGATAAAAAAAAAAACAATATTATGAACAGGATCACAGTTTTGTGTTTCTTTGTACACAGTCATTCCTGAACTCATCTGAGAACACTGGAGGAAAAGCACAATTGGCCAGACTGCACTGCACCTTGTCCCACTACCTGCTGAAAAGCACACACATACACACGCTCACACAGACAGAGGGATAGTAAATAAATAAATACTCCAACATCCTGCGCACACTATTTCTCTCTGCCATGTATACATAGAGAACACATACTTTGTGACAGTACATTCACAGACTCAGGCACTGCACATGCTTGTTTGCTGTGTCTTATACTGTATGTATGTGTACTAAGCACACGCACATGCACACACATGATCAGGTTGCCTCTTTGGTTCCCCCTACAGACACTTTGTCTCTGTCTTTATTGTACAACACCCCTGTTGTGTGTGTGTGTGTGTGTGTGTGTGTGTGTGTGTGTGTGTGTGTGTGTTGGTGTGTATGTGTGTGTGTGTGTGTGTGTGTTCGTGTTTGTGTTTGTGTGTATGTGCACATACACGTGGTACTGCTACAGCAAGATAGTGGAGGAAAAAATCACCTTCTCCTTTTTTATAGCATCATATCTTCTTTTATTATTTGATATTTTATATTTCAGCATTTCCTGCTTCATTGTATTCTATTCTATTCTATCAGATATTTGTTTATTCTTATGTGCTGTGTTCACCTGTGTCCATCCTGAAGAATATCCAATTTAAAAATCTCTAAGCATGTATTCCACTTATCTTTCTGTTCTCATCTGAGTTTAGATGTCTGTGTTTGTTTGTCTGTGTGTGTGTGTGTGTGTGTGTGTGTGTGTGTGTGTGTGTGTGTGTGTGTGTGTGTGTGTGTGTGTGTGTGTGTGTGTGTGTGTGTGTGTCCGTCCGTCCTACCTGCAGCTCTTGCCCTCTGACCCAGCACACAGTCCCATGAATAATCTCCCATGTAAGAAGTACAGTCAGACATGTAATAAGGCTTAAGTGGATCCCATTCCTGAACGTGAGTGTGTACATGTGCGTAAGTGTGTGATGCATAATAAGCCCTAAGTGTGCTCCATCACACTCTAGGTGATGTGATTATGATAAACTGCTGGGGAGATGGGGGGGAGCATAGAGAGAGGACGAACAAGAGAGACAGACACAGACAGTAAGGAGAAAGAAGGAAAGGAAGAAGAAAAATCGAAGAAAAAAAGGAGGGTTTGTAAAGGGAGAAAAGGATAAAAGCACAAAGAGGGGAAGAGAAAAGCTTCTTTCATTTACATCTTTTCTTCACTCTACAACTCTTCCAGAAGAATGAGATGCAAGGACAGGGGGATCAATTCAACACACATTTGCCAAACTGGATTGGGCATCCTTGCTGTACCACCTTTCACGATGCTTTTGTAGTCTCACAGAACCATACATGATTCTGACATTTGTGTGATGACCCTACACATCTGTAGACATCTAGTTGAAACTGTGGTTGTGGATGTCTGAGACATGTCTGAAACATTAAGTTACAACGCCAAGTCTTCTTCTTCCAATTCAGGTACATGTTGTGTTTGAGTCACGGCTTCTACTTTGATCATTTTTAACCACATTTAAGGCAAACCTTATCATAGTTGTCCCAAGATCGAATACTGCATTTCTCTAAAAGTTACTACAACACTACTTTCGTTCATTTCTCATGCTTTTATTCATTTCCTTTCATGGAAGACGACATCAAAATAAGATGTGAAAATATATATGAGATCAATCAAACCATCACTAATATTTTGGATATGTTTTACGTGGTGAATTGGCTTGTTGGCAGTTAAACCAACTTCAGTCCAATCATCAGCAGATTATTGAAGTAGGCACATTGCTTGATAATAATGTAAGCACATTAGAAAAGCCACACACATTTTTCACCCGCCAAAAGATAATTTCAGCTCATTTTCTATATAAATTCCTACATTAAAATTCGATGTAAAAAAAAAAGAGAGAGAATTATGTGGACAAATGCACAGTTTCAACTATATTTACTGGTGCCAAAAATTATTTGCTTCTATATTCATTTAGAGGATGATGAGAGTGTGTAGAAACAGGTTAAAAAAAGGAGGAAATGGCATAAAAAACAACTGTGTTTCTCTAACTCTCTGAAAATGATACCAACAGAAAATTAAACATCATGGCTGAAAGAACACAATGGACATGTGAAACATGCGCTAGATGAGTCTTTAATTGCTTTTTGACACTGTTACTCAAGATTAGATATTAATAAATAGTCAAAGAACCCTGAAGATAATGGGCCAGACTTAAATTCACTCTCCCAGTCTTTGTGCCACTCTGAAAGGAGAAAGTGGAGAAAATGAAAAGGAAAGACCTTTTCATTAATTAAGTAACACCAGAGAAGGGAGTCACTGAGTTTTTTTGTGCTTATCATATTATTCAGATCACACTGGACACATTTAACTTGATTTCTTCAGTAAGAAATGGGCTATTTCTCAAAAAATTGTTATTTGTCACCCTTGTTATATCATCATTTTCTATTTAAATCGTATTGCTGCAGAATCCAGTTATTAAATAATTTTCAATGCAGAGGTTCCTACCATGTTTCTAGAGTATCTCATGTGATGGTGGGGAATGTATATTTTTTGTAACGCTCTCTGCTAAAAACCTCTCTTCTTCTCCAAGATGCATTTTACTGATTGCGACATCCTCAAAGATGACAGCACAAGGAGGTTGTGGGCATAAGTATCAAATCAGGAAAAAACAGAGCGAGGGGTCCAGAATGCAGGCAATCAAGGGGGTTGCCGAGCAGGCCTATGCTTTGGTGTCTTTACAGTGAACTGCCAAAAGACACTGTCAAACAGTATGTCCATCGTCTCCAGTGGTATTTTGTTTTAATTTCCTTTTCCACTTCGGTTCAGACTCTTCAGGTAAAGTGCGACTTGTCCTATTACTGAGTTCATCCTATACTTATTTAGCTTTTGCCATAATGGAATCACATCTCTTCCTGCGTGCCAGATAAGGACAGACCTACAACCAAATATCTACAAAATAAAATTTAGAAAAGCCTATATGTACTGTCTTTGGGCTGATTCATTTAAAGAACAACAACGCAGTGAGATGGGACATTTTGAGGGAAGTTTTCTTTCATCCTTTATAAATGATGCCAAGCGCTAATATCCCTAATGTTTGGGCTGCCCCATATTTGTTGATGATTAGAATAATCAGCCGAGGAGCCTCCGATTCGAACTTCATGTTGTCAGTCAAAGCATAACACTTTGTTCTGATGTGTCATTGCACACAGAACAACACAGGATAACGGCAGGCTACAGAGTTTCACAAACACAGCATTGTCTCAAAAATACCTTTGTCGTCTATATTGGAAATATACAAAAAGAAAGTGGAAATTTGTATTAGGGAAAGCCGAGCAGCACGACATGGAGCAGCAAGCTGTGCACCCTCTTTCTTCAGCCTCGCTTCTGTTTGCTCCGTTGCTTTCTGCTCCAATGCTGAATGCTAGTGATGACGGCTAATCTCCTGAGCCAGAACGAACTGCGGCACCGGTGTCAATAAAAAGGGTGTTTGACGTCATGTCGGCCCAAACTACCAAAACTGATCTGTCTTGGAAAAAATGGATTCAGGTAGAGCCCTAATCCCTACAGTTTTTAAGGCATGTAAAGTATTTTCTACTGGAACGTCCACAATATGGCGTTTACCTCAGAACTTTCCTTTTCATGCGTTAATCCCAAACCAGTATAGCAGATGATGAATTGATGTTCCATGCAGCTCCAGCCAGTAAGCATTCAGTCAAAAAGTAGTAAACACATTGTCTAAATGTGAGGAAGCTCTTGCCATATAAGTTTGATGCTTTGAGTCTTTGTTCAGTTAAGCATTTCAGCATTTTTCAGCAGTGGGAATGTTGACAGATTGAGGGTCAAAGTGATTAGTATCTCCCTCATTAAAAAGCTGTCATCTTGAACTGTGTGCTATCGTTGTTAGGTTAGTTAATTAGTGAGATGATTACTGATGAGGGGATAAATGCTATGTGTGTGTGAGATATATAGATAGACAGAGGCAGATTGAGACAGCAATTATCAAAAGGCAAACAAAGTTTTTTCTCTCTGCTTGTGTTCTCTCGTTTTTCTCTATTTTCTCTCACTCTGTCTGTTTTTAATTTACTTGTATTATGATAATAATAATTTATTTTTGGTCTGTGAATTTGTATGGCAACTGAATCACATTTATTCTCTCTGTGTGTTTGCCCCTGTGTGGTGTAGGGATTAGTGGATTTTTCCTAGGATCAGAGGGGAGATGTACTTCTAAGGACCAGCTAGTTCTCTCTGGTGGTTACACCGCACACACTTTGCTCTCTGTTACTCACTCACACACACACACACACACACACACACACACACACACACACACACACACACACACACACACACACACACAAACACACACACAAAGAATGCCCAGGATGCCTTTATTCCACAAAGCTCCACCATTGATTTCACCTCGGATACCCTTTTACCAGCAAGGAGGCAGAATCGATTTCTTTTTTTTTTTTTTTTTTTTTTTTTGTGAGTGTGTGTGTGTCTGTACGTGAGTGGATCTGTGGTCCTAAGAGAACACATGACATGTTATTGTTAGTGTTACTGTGTTCTTGCATTGCATATGTGTGCATGCGCTTTGGTATGCATTTGTGTCGTATGTGTATCATAGGTGTGTGTTCTCTGGGAGTGTGTACATACAATACTTTATGTTGAGCCAAAGGGTGTTTGTATCGTCTTCTGATGATGGGATCCTCATAGTCTTTCTTTTCCTGTCTGGTTCAGTCTGTTATCTCATTGTTTATTTGTTTGTGTGTCAGTGCCACATGTGTCAGTGTTTGTGTGTCAGTGTTTTATGTGGTCTTGAAAAGGCAGAAAAGATAAAAAAAATGAGAATTAGATGCATTTCTTTCAGTTGGAATGAAGCCAATAATTAAGCTTCTGGAGTGTTATAATAACCTACACACTACCAACAAATTGGTAAGAATTCCATTCACAAAATTTATCATGTTGGGTAAGTTGTTTTTGTTGTTTGATTTTTTTTTCGTCCTACTCGCTTTTTTCATCTGAAAATGAAAAGGTTTTGTCCTACTATATTAGTCAGTTTTTCCTACTATATTTGTTTATTTGATCTTCAACAAGCTTTTAGTTGTATGTGTTGCTAAAGCAATTTTGTATGCACATGGAGTGATTGGCAAAGGCAGTCACTCACTCCTCTTCTTCCTTCTCTTGTCCAAGAGTACATTAAGGTTTTGGGAGATTGTCCCATGGGTCAATATACTAGTAAAGTAAAGAAAACATAAACCCCAAAAAACAGCTATGTGTTCATGGCAAACTATGTGCTCATGGTAAACAGTGGAAGAACATGTGGTGGTTGACTTTCATTGCTACAAAAGCACATTTGGCCACATGAAACACATGAGTTAATGACGTTTTAAAAAACCACAACAGCTGTAACCTATGTTTTATTGCAAAAATAACAATCTTCATGCATTCAATGCTAGTCTTCTACCATCCACGTGACAGTAGCATTAAGTGCATTAGAAACAATCTGGGGAAACATGGATGATTCCTGGTGTCTGTGTTCTCATGACATAATGCAAAAGTGAGCTAAAAGACCCATTTTTGCAAAAATAAGTATAATCCATTTCATGTTTGTCTGTGTCCATGTCAGTGTCTCCCTGCCTTTTTCTTTTTCTGTGCTATATCTCTCTGCGCCATTGTTTTTCTTTACGTCTGGGACTTCCTTCTTCTATTTACCATATTCCCTAAAGGAAATATTTCATATTATCTGGATCAGAGATCATTTCTTCATCCATTCTCTTTTTCAGTCTCTGCTTCCTCAGAAGCAGCACTCTAAATAATCACCCTAGCCATCAAATTGGAGTCAACACAGCATGTACTCGTGCGCGCATATATATGTCTCTCTAACCCAGTGTGCTTGTGCAGCTCCATTATTCTCATAAAATTGCCATTTACCTGTTGTTTTAACATTCATCCATACAGTGGGTAAGAATATGGTTATTGTATTCAAACCAAATCAAAGAAAATGGAGCACATAAGGGGATGGTAGGGTAATTCTCCATATGACTGGATATTTCTTCTCAAGTTCATAGAATGTCATAATATTTTGTTATTCTTCATGAGTAAATGGCTAATTTGAAATTAAACAAGTAAATGTCAGAAAGGCTTTGTCAGGAATTAAGAATGAAGGTTATGTAGTGATAAAGGGACTGAGTATTAGAATAAGAAGGACTGAGCGGGAAAAAATAATATCCTAAGAATCAATCATCAATCATCAGTTATGTAGAGAAATATACAACTACTAAGAAAAAGAAAAACTAAATCATAAATGCTCTATATATTAGCTACCTGAGATGAAAGTAATCTTCCTCATATCCCAGGTGCTGAAACCGGCCATGTAAACCTGAAAGCTGTATTAGGTAATAGTTACTGTGTTAGCATTGAAGCAAATGACTCTGAGAGAGGGCTGCAAAACTGGTGATTCCACTGAGAATTTTGTAGCATTATGCAGCTTTTAGCCACGCTAGAGCCAAGCTCAATGTGTAAGATTGCTGGACTAGTAAACCAAAACAATTCCAGTTTGTAAAGAACTAAAATTCACACGACTTGTTAACAAGTTTAATATTTATCAAGTCTTCCTAAAGAGTCTACCTTTTCTGACTCCGAGTCAGAAAATAACTGTTTGCTAAAACGTTAGTCTTAACAGCTTGATTAAGATCAAGGTGTGATTTCATCTTTCTACCCACCAGTAGTAAAAAAAAAAAACCTCAAAAAAACAACAACAACAAAAAAAACACTTATTACAGCTTTAAGGTACTGTCAAGGAGTTGCTTGATCAAGAGTGTTTTGCCACGAGGTGGAAGAGTAAGGAACACAGTGCTCCCCTAGTAAAAATTTGCCTGGGTTCTTCATGTCATTTTTATCTTTATTGCCTTGAGTGGCACGGAAGTAGTTTGGGCACAGGGGCAGAAAACAGGGCGCTGAAGATATTTTGTTTTAGTGGAGCCTCATTGGGGCTAGCAGAGGTCGTAACAATGCCTGGCTTAGAGGTCCCAGTAGTTTAGATACTCCCGTGGCACCTAGACGCCTAGAGAGGTGCCCTCAAGATCGATGTAGTTGACGCATCGCCAGTGTGGGTCCACCAAGGTGATGTGACTAGGGTAAAGATTGGTAGAGCCTAGCAGAGCGTCCAGACAAAAGTTTTTATTAGCATTCCTGGATGAGGAAAAGGGAAAAATCTTTTGTTTTATAGGGGTTGAAGAGGATCATCCTGCACATACATTACAGAAGATGTGGGCCCAATACTGGGATATGCAAATTAACTTGACTTACATTAACTTGACAATTGACAGTGCACCATACATCTGCCAGCCTTGTAAAATAGCTATACTTACTCTCTACCTTCACAGTGTGAAATGTTGGATTTATTTTCATTCATCCTTTCAATATTTTTGCTGTACTTCCCTGCATCCTAAAACACATGTACACAGTCTCACACAGACACCCATTTATGCTCCTGCTAAAAGGTGATAAAACTGTTATCAGAAAAACTCATTCTGACTTTTTTTATACTTGGGGAGAGTTACCAAAGACTTGTGCACATGCACATGCATGTTAAAGCAATCATTTACATGTTTGAAAAGCATGTAGATTTATAAACCTATTAGTCTGAGTGTTACAGCAATGACTCCAATATTAGCTGACACACACACATTATGTGGTGGACGTGTGAAGCTGCTTTCCTTCAGCATTCAATGGTCTAATGGAATGCATTGAATGATGGCCTAATACCTAATTCCAGGAGACAGTCTGTAAAATTACTGCTGAGTCTGGGAGGTCAGACTAGAGTCTACAGTCAGTAACATGGTGGCTTAGTGAATACTACTCCTCGCACAGTCAGCAGCAGCCTTTATGTCCGTACTACTGTAAGCTAAGCTAAATCAGAGAATGATTACATATGAAACAAATGACAGTTGGTATCTTCTCTGTCATTTGCAGTGACTCTTCTGGTATCATACAGTCAAGTAGTTTTGCTAAGGAAGGAGGATAGGTCAATCTCAGTATGCTAGGCAAACTCCAGGGAGTTTTTTTTTGCTTTTTTATCGTTTCAGTTTTTCTACTCATGTTGCCCCACAGCTACAGGTTCATGTGTTATGAGGCTGTCGTCTATATGGCGGTGCAGCACAGCTTTAATGTTCGTTTGTTTGTTTGTGTGTGCGTGCGTGCGTGCGTGCTAATGCTACACTGGTGCTAAAAATGTGCTTCATTTGACTAATGTTACCTCAGTGTCTTTGGTGTGTCGGGCTGGCATTTCATTATCTATCATTTTTTAGTTTGCAAACCACATACTACTCGATATTGAAAAAGTGCAATAGAAAAGGACAGGGTTCAACCAGCATGCATTTAGCCACTGTGAGAGAGAAGCAACTTGTAAAAACTGTAGCCCAACTGTGAGGACAAAAACAGATCAAGAACTGACTGTTCCTGTGATGTGTTTAAAATAAGTAAATAAATAAATGGAGAAAAGTGACATGATCACACAAGCTTGTGGAGCAAAAAAGTATAAAACGAGGGGGGAAAGTTGATTGAGTCTGTGGTTAAAAAGTTCATAAAGTTAATAAAATTCATATGAAGTTGGGTTGGTGGCTATAAAGTGAATGAGATTTTACCATTCACTGTGAAAACTCATTAGAACACTTTACACTTTAGGGGCAGTGGGAAGATAAAATCACAGTTAATTAAAATATATACGAGGTAGTGAATTGTTTAAGCATGTTGAAGTTTACTGTCGTTGCATTTAGATAAATCTACACGTATGCACTGAAATATATACAGACCAAAACTGCGTGTCTTCTAAGCCGTGGTAGCTAAGAGGGGAAGAAGAAAACCACAAGAATATAACAATAGTGCATGTTGACTGCAGCAGTATGTCTTCCTTGAGATTTTTTACTGCCCCTCCAGGCCAGACAGGCTACATTCTACCATGATATGGAGAGGCAGCTGCAAGAAACAAGACAAGATTATATGTCCAATTCTATTGATAAATTAGTTTTATATATTACACATTGATGCATTGATATGACCTATTTCCTATTGTAGACTAGGGACATGTTGTTTTCCTCTACCATGCCACTTGTCCCAAGGTTAATTTACTGGAGCTCTGAAATGTTGAACTGTTGGACCTGTAGTTTTACGCAGGGTAACTGCTGAAATTGTTATTAAAGACCTGAATGGAGCTGATCTTTCATTAAGGAGAAAAATATATATTTTTTATTGCAGTTTCAGGGACCTTAGGCATCACTGTCATTAATATAACTTTTAAATATGACAACCCCTGTAAACTCTGCTCTTACTGGCATTTTCATGTGTCACTCTCTGGTATGGACTTGAGAAGCCAGCAAAGCCAATCACTAGCAAAATATGGTAAACTAGTTAACGCTCTAGGACTAACACACACACGCATCAACAGCTGCTCTCTTTCTCTCTTAAACCCACACAGTCATTCAGTATTTGTTTATTCCCTTAATCCAGTCAGCGCTATCATGCTGTCTACAGCCTCCTTCCTCTACTTTCTATGCTCCCTACCCTTCAATTTCCCTGTCACCGTCTCCTTGTCTTCCTTTTCCTTCTCCTGTTTTCTCTCTCCCTCGGTCATGCATATTCATGATAG
Source organism: Xiphias gladius (assembly GCF_016859285.1). Lineage (NCBI taxonomy): Eukaryota > Metazoa > Chordata > Actinopteri > Istiophoriformes > Xiphiidae > Xiphias > Xiphias gladius. Next base: position 7,593,530 of record NC_053418.1, on the reverse strand, counting down.
CGTTATTTGCATTGCTGGCTCCTGAAAGAGGCTGAGTACACAAAGGTGACAGCCATCAACCTCGGGATAGCGCCGGTGTTTGTGTGTTTTTGGGGCTCTGCATGTGTGTGTGGGTGAGAAAAATAAAGAGGAAGACATAGAAGAGGAGAAGAATATTAGGAGAGAGTGAAAGGAACGGAGTCAGAAAGAACAGTATTTTCGTATTTGTAGTATATTTGTGTGTGTATTTTGGCTGTCACTTGCAAAATGATTGAGATTATCACTGAAATTATAATTACTGTGTCTCTGAGTGTGAATATGTTTGAATTGTATTTAAAACATTTTTGGTTTTTGAACTCAGTTATTGATATGACAGTGATCCTCTTTGCACACGCACAGCTGTGTTTGCGCACACATGTTCGTTAAGCTGTCTCTTGAGACAAAGATTTCCCCATCTCTCCCTGTCTTTTGACTGCTGACACTCCTCTGTCGCTCTTCCCTTTTCCCACATGCCTTTATCGCTCTCTGAGTCTGGGCCTGCCAACGCTAGTTCAAGGGTGCTTGATATTAAAATGCCTGGCTGGTTATTGTGTTTTGTTTGTTGTTCATGCCAATCCTTGTTGCAGGGTAGAAGAGCCCCATTTAAAAACAGAGCTCCTCTATACAGCTCCTGTCTTCCTCTGCACTGGGGATGCACCAGTTGCTCGGAGTAGCAAGCTTTAAACAAAATGGTATATTTGTGTGTTTTTCTGTGTGTTTGAGCATTTACCTCTGAGTAACCCCAGAAGTTCTAAAATGGAGTTTGGGGACAAGTTTGTTTTTATTTTTTCAAGCTGGGGGGAAAAGAGTTGATATTTTTACAAACAGAGAGAAATCCCCTCCTACAGCTTTCCACCCTTTTTCCCAAATAACACTTTTATTTTCTTGGCCTGGGACCCAGGCCTCATGAAAACATATTTTATACTTTATTGTTCTGGGACCCACTTGAAATAAGCTACAGATGTTCCTATTGTAGAAGACCCACATTTTACTGCACACTGGCTGAACTGCAGCCGCACTAGCTCGTTTTGGCTAGTTTTTTTCTTCCAAAAAATTGCGTTGTTCTTGGAAATAATTATGGATATACTATAAATGCAGGACAGGAGGATAAATGCAATTAGGGACTCTTGGGATCCGATTTCCAGTTAAAAAGAATACTTTTGGAGTATTTTTGGTAGCAAAGTGTCAAAGCTGGTTCACTTTTCAAATAGGAAAGAAGTTTTAAAATGTATTCCTTATTCCCACTTCTTTCCCCCCAGTAAGCAGTAAAGAAGAAGTGAAGAAAAATAAAAAAGCCCTGTAAGCACTGATTTGGCTCCAAAATAGCTAGGTTGTATGTCTAGATTTAGTACAGTATCACCATTGGATCAGTATCTCAGTATGTAGTTAGGAAAGGCCTTCATCTTAAAATTAAATTAAAGAATTAATATGTAATGCAGACAACTTAAAATATTGTACCTTTCAACTAAATTTAGTTGCTGTTTAGTTTTAAATGCAACTGAGCATCAATATTTTGTTCCCACTGGAGATGAATAGGGGCTTTCTAAATAATTTGCAAAGCTTCTTGCCACAGAATATTCACACTCACATTCCTCTCCACAGATTTACAAAATCATAAAGGACAGTTTACAAAATATTATAGGAAACCATTAAAGGAAACCTGTGATCCTCATCATATCTTCTTAAGGCAGAAGTATTGGCTGTCAGATACATTTAAATTGTTGAACAATTTTGCTTTATTAGGCTTCATGGATGTTTACCAGCCTTAGTATGCTTAAGTAAGCTAACTGTTGCCTGCACTGTGCGACTCCACTTTGTAGGAAAAAATCAGACTGGTTTTTGTGGACTTGGGCCCTGTAGGTCCATTTGGCAATCCATCCACTCCACATCCATCCTCCCCTCTTTTTCCTTTTTCTCTTGTATCTCCTCTTCTGCTTCTTCATTGCCTCCATCATTTGGAGAATGCCTTACGCCAGATCTGTGGCCCCATTGTGATCACAAATTTGAGATCTTTATGCTGACTCTTGTCTAAAATTTCCTCCATTGTTTGAGAGTGACACCATTCTTTAGAAGCTTTAGAAGTAGCTTGTTTTTCTGCTCGATGCATTGAACATAATTTTCTGTCAATCCCATTTCCTTACAATTATTCCCTTTCTGCTTTAGTTGATTTTTCTTGCAAAAAAAAACTTACATTTTTCCTGCAAGTTTATCCAAACTTATAATTCACAATATTGCTTCTCCTTCCTTGCAAAGGATGACTCATCTCACCGTATCATCTTGGTAGATCAGTGCCTATGGTTTCTGCACCACTGAACTCTGAAATGTGCATTCACCTTTGTCACCTTTGCCTTTGGTTTATGCACTGCAGCCCTACTATAATATCCCTCTCTATGTAATTGTCGACGGACTGTTCTTGTTGACACAGTCGGATATTGTCCTGAACTGACATTCTCAGTCACATGAGGAAGAGTTGCTTCTGTTTTTCCTTACACATCGCAGTAATGCACAAGCATCACGGACATCATCGGAATTTCTGACCCTATTTACTGACGTCTTTGCCATAGATCTGAATGCAGATGTCACTTTAGTCACTGTTCCTATCGAAAGACTAGACAGTTGAGCAGTCTTTGTGTCTGAAGCTCCGGCAGTCCGGGCCTCAACAATGAACCCTTTTTCAAAGTCACTTAGATCTTTTCCTCTTTGCATCTTGATGTAAAATCTGCTCAGCATTTTTATACATGCCACAGAGCATGACTGGATGTTAATTGCTTAATTGTACAATGCAGTGCATTTGCGTGGAAGCATTTGCATTCGTTATGTTTGTGATGTCACCTGTCAGTATATGTATATATATCTACACATATATATATATGTGTGTATGTGTTTGTGTCTTTGCTGGCTTTGATAATGGGAGAACAGTGCTAAAACACACCTCGATTGATTTTATATTTATAGTCTTTCTACCTTATGCATTGTAACTTGCTGAAACCTGTAAACACATGCTCACAAATTGTCAACATATTCTGTATGCTTGTATGCAGATACACTTTTTTCCTGAAAACATTTTGAGAAAATGATTAAGCGTGTTGTATAGCTGGGTTCTTCTTTTATTGTGGTTTAATGAGTATTCATTACTATCATTCATATAATTTTTTACATGAATCACTTTCAGATTAGTTCCTTTTCTTTCATATCTTTACAACCAAAAAGGCCATGATGCTACAGTGGCTACAACCTCTTCAACTTTCTTATGCAATTTTTGGTAAATGTGCTATCTTTAAAGGCTTGTTTCTCATAACTCCAAAAAATTTACTTGGAGAAATAAAAAGGCAAGTTTTGACTATTTTCTTCTCACATGATAACCCTGTTTGTGCTTGATCAAGTGTGACTGTCTCCCTCTCCCCCTCCAGCTGCAATTCAGCTATTGAATGGCTGTCGCATTTACCCACTGAGCCAGTGAACAGCATCAAAACTGTACAGACATTTTTTTCAAATACATGATTGCTCACCTACCATGACAGTAATAGGCTATGTGTTGTTGCAGAAAGTGCAGGTCCAACAAAGTAAACAAAAATCAGCCTCTAGAAGTTCCTTCAGGTGTCTTGGTTGTAGTGGCATATGTTTCTCAACTGTCTCTCCAAAGAAGAAGCCATAATATCAGAGAGAAGACCCGAGTAATAGTGAGTGAAAGTGCTTAAAGCTCAACTAATCTGTACCTAAGATTTCCTATCAAACCTGTCCACTGATGTGAATGAGTTTGTTTCTGAGCTGTGTAATCTTCAAATGAAAATAAAGCTGCAATTCTTCATTCCAGTCACGTTACATCCCCATAGATTACATACAGTTTAGTGGACCTTTAACATAAATTCATAAATCTTTCAAGTACTTCTTCAAGGATCCCAACAACAGTGGCTATCACTGGGTCTTTTCTTTTCTTTTCTCTGAGCTACATAACCTTAAAAAAGGTCGCAGGGATTTTCTGTCACAGGGCACTGTTGCTCTTGCCCTTGTGGCCTAATCTAGTGGTTGCTTATAATGTTGTGATCTGGGAAATTCAAGCTTACTTTACTGTCACACTGGATAAGAGTGTCACCTCAGTTCCTAAAACTTTAATGATTAAGTTAATTATTAATGAAGGAATTGAAAAGCCCCTGGAATTCTTTTAGATTTCACAGTGTGTAAGTTGTTATTGGTGCTTCATTCAGACTGTGTCCTACTGGATACTGAGTTACAAAGTATCCAGCACACTTTCAGTTTGTCCTTTTAAAGATGCTACACATGTTCAGAGGAATTTGATGCCTTTCTTCCAATCTGACAATGAGACGGTTCTGTGACTGAGCTTTCTGTGACATGTGTTTTCATTGTTGTACACCTATAACCATGATCATATGAAGTCAGATTTTTACAGTTAAATCAAATGCTGTGTTGCTGTCTTTCATTTATCTCTCATCCTGGCAGTTTGATCAACTGTAACACACTTTCACTCCACCAGTCTACTTCATTTTATTTCTGTACAGCTTTCTGTCAGTGTATTAATGTTGTAATATTAGTTATTTTAATGTCTGCTCCCGTTTTTACCTCTGTTTATTATTATCAAGTTTTTTGTGTGGCAGTTTGGCCATGATGGGCAGTTAATTTTTGAACTTGATTGAAAATCTCATTTAGAACAGATGATTCCCGTTGTGGGGGTATAACATAAAAACATGGCTAGCTCCATGACTGACCGCAGAGCTTCCTGTTTGCTCGTTTATCAGAGCTCATTTACCCGGCTAATCTCCCGATTAGACTCAGTGAAAACATTAGCCTAGCAAATTAGCACTGATGAATGGGCTATTACTCATAACATCCCCCCACGCCCAACACACAACCCCAGTCTTTACCTTTTCATCTTTCCTTGCCAATCTTTACCATCTTGTTCTATGGGACCTACTGCATTCTTTGTTTTCAACTGCGAGACTCTAGGGAATGGTAAATACAGTTTTATTTTACAGTACACTGTATGGAATTGAGAAAAAGTGTTCCAATCTATATAAATATTTGAAGAGGGAGCTCCACCATTGGGCCCTGAGTAAGATTTAACATTGCTGGTTGAGCAGCTGGTTGGAAAAGCAAAGGAATCACCGATGCCTCTAGACTATTTTCTACAGTCTTTTCTACTCCTATAACCCTTTGCCTCTAAAGGTTGTCTGAATTCTGTTTTATATTCCAACCTCTATGGAGGAAAGCCACTTACACACACACAAACACACACACACACACACACACACACACACACACACACACACACACACACACACACACACACACACACACACACACACGCACACGCATACAATACATGCTGTGAGCGTGTGTGTGTATATATGTCTCACAAGGACCTGCAAATGGCACACAGCCATGGATATATTCAATACAGGCACAAACAAAAGAATATACACGTCTAAATGGTGGAGTCTCTACATGAACATGCACAGAGCTCCAGGGCCTGCTAAGCTTTTTTGTCTGCTAGTATCTGAATCCCTCAGAGAAAAAGAAAAAAAAGGGAAAAAGTTTGAGGAACAAGGAGAAAAAGAGTGCGTGTGGACAAAAACCTAGGTGTGGGAACAGATAAGGAGGAACAGAAAAGGGAAGTCAGGAAGTGAAAGCAGTATCCATCTCCTTCATTTCTCAGTCTATACTCCATCTGTTACTGACTGTTGTTTTTTTCCTTCTCCCTTATCTTATTATCTCTTCACCCCCCCATTTTTCACAATTCTCTTGTCTATTGTCTCTCTCACTTTATCTCTCTCTTTTGCCCCTACAATTTCTCCTAATTAGTATTTATTATGTATGCTGCACAGTCAGCTAATTAATTGAAGTAGTCATCTTGTGATTAGTTGCTGCACATCTTTGTGGAGGGACTCAACTATATCTGTCCATGGAACACGGTCCAAAAAGATGTCTTACACCAGTGGTTCTCAAACTGGGGGGCGGGAGCAAAGAGCCACTGCGGGGTGGGGGGTGGATGACCAGGAGAAAAAGGTCGAGTGAAACTAAGTTGAATTAAAATGATTTATGTAGGGAAAATAAATTTAGCTTTGAGGCCTGCATCACTGAAGTGGTTCCTTCTTAGACCTGACTGGACGAACTTGCTTGCCTGTTAATTCTTTTGGTATGTTTCCTATATAAAACCTTTACTATTAAGCTGTTCAAGTTGTTTGGAAGTTTCAAGAGGGGGAAATTTGAGATATTTAAGGGGTTGGTTCACCCAAATGACCAAAAAACAACACACAGATTTTTTTACTTACCTTTAGGGGTCTCTCCCTGTGCACATTGTGTTGATGCATTTGATTTACAATGATGTCTCTGTATTATCTTCTTCAAAACAAGATGCTAATGGTATGATCAAAAGCTCCAGAACAGAAACGGACGTTGAGTTGAAATTGTTTTCTCAACTGAACTGTTGTTTCTAAGGTCAAAAAATGAATTTCGAACCTCAAATATTTTTCACATTTTCAATTCCATGACAACTGGCAAACTCCATCTGCTGATGAAGATTGTGTGATATGATCTTGATCTCAGTTTCCCCCAAATTACTTTAGATCATTGTAGATTTGAGTGGCTTTACCTTTTGAGATATAGCTTTTTTACGTATTGTATTCCTCTTTGTGATGGTGAGCTGGATTGTACCATAGGAAAAAAGTGACATACAATTTTTACTGTGTGCTAGTGGGCTTGTAATACATGATACACAATATACACTACAACAAACGTCTTTGACAATATGTACCACTGTTTTACTGTGTAGTAATGGAACCAACGGTGCACACTTGTCTTGTTGTCTTAAACATTTCAGAGCAAACAATATCATGGGGAGCCACAAAATTTGGAATGAGGAAGAACAGTAGGTAGTAAAAAAGTCTGCTTGAGGCCAATGAATTTCCTGCTTGGCTGATGCAGTGTCACTATACTTGATCCGTGCCAGCATGAAGTACAGGCCTGATATAATGCAAGTTAATTGCTTTAGGTCAGAGAGAAAACACTACACGGAAACAGAGTGCTGAAGTAGTGTCTGTGAAATCACCACGTAGAAGAGCAAAAGGAAAGCAAGCAGGAACTGAGGGGATCGCAGAAATAACTGTGGCATTCAGTTTTAGAGGGAGGAAAATATCATGGGAGAGGAGAATTGAAGAGGTTAAGGAGGACATCAAGGGTCAGTTTTTATTGTAGCTCATGGAAGGTGGAAATTAAATTTGATTTTATAAGTAGAATCATATTAATGTAGTCTCTAATTTCTGTAACTTCTTTTTCTAGGTAGTTTATTCAACACATCACTGGTGATGTAACCTGGGGTCAGTGGGTGTTTGGGGTCTTTCAGCATCACACAACCATCTCTAGTCAACCTAGCTAAGAGTAAACTTGAGTCCAAGTGGTGTGTGTGATCCATTGGTCTCACTTGATCACAGCTATCTTGATGCTTTTTCTGCAATGGCAGTGATGGCCCTGATGAATTTCTTCCTGTGCAGTCCTGTGATACCAAGGAGCTTGAAGGCCCTATAGAGGGACTGGCAAAGCTTCTGCAGCAAAGTTCAATGGACAGGCAATGCACTCAGCATCCTTGGCTACCGGCAATTGCTTACAAGGCCTGTGTTCTTGGCTCTCTTTCTCTCGGAGGCCTCCCCTGAGACCATCAATTCCAGCGGGATCACTTGCCTTGCTGTTTTGGACATCAGGACCATGTTTAATCTGAGTGCAGTCGCTATGATGGTGTTCGGGAACTTGAGCTACCTCCAAGGAGCCCATTTGATCTTCTTGGGTGCTACTGAGGCTTCTCCCCCTCCTTGAGAAAGCAAACCGCCTTTCATGTCTTGTGCAGATGTTAAATGGAAAATGGTTGGTGGTTATGTGTATTTTTTCACACAATGCCACTGGCACACACATACACAGAAACATATGATCACAGATATGTATGCATGGAGAAACTCACACTGTTGTACAAACACACTTATAATAATATGCAAACATAAAAAAGTCCATTTGAACATTCAGAATAAGTAACACATACAACTAAACTAAAACAATATACAGTGTCTAACAAATGTTGACTTTGATCAGGCAAAAGAGATAACAAGATTTCTGTTCTTGGTGTAAAAGCCAGAAAAGAAGTTACTTTGCAGCATATGTGTGTGTACTTGTACTTCTATCTTTGTGAGGACCAGTTTGAGTTATATACCTTACGGAGCGAGGGTATTTGTGACAGTGAGGTTATTTTGGCTGGTCCTCAAACCTTCAAAGGGCTATTTTAAGGGTTGAGACTTGGTTTTAGGGTTCAGATTAGAATTAGGTTCAGGTTATAGTTAGGGTAAGGGTTAGGATTAGGCGTTTAGTGGCAATAGTTAAGGTTAAGGTAAGGGGCTAGGGAATACATTATACTGCCAATGACAGTCCCCATGGGGATAGTGGAACAAACGTGTGTGTGTGTGTGTGTGTGTGTTATTGGACAGATTAAGATATAAAGGAACACAGGGTGAGAGAAACAGAGAAGTGAGGGACAGAGAGACAGTAATGAGTACTCCAGTGGAGAGTGATAAGAGAGACAGAGGGAGAGTTGGTCTGCATAATGAGTCCTCCAGCATGGAGGTGGCATGTGGGAGGGATGGAGAAGGGGGGGTGAACAGGACTGTTCCAGTGGAGAATAGACAAAGCAAAAGAGGCGGATTGTATCACAGAGAATGATTCGTATAATGACTTTTCCAGGGGACAGCTAGTAAGGTAGAAGATTTGGATGGGCTACAAAACTATACAAATTTCAATCCCTTTAAGGCCATTGTATAAAAAAAAATGAAAATGAGAATCCATAGACAAAAAAGAACAATGTTGAACTTGTGAAATTGTCTGAAAAGCCTGTTTCAAAGTCATTATACACAAGCCCCTTTCCAAAAAATGTATGGATGACATCTTTGATGGTAAACACTATAGTTCCCAGACATTACTTTTCAATAAAACAGTATGTCCACTGTTGTGATGTATTTTCTTTGGTTGAGCTAATTTTATTTGTACCGTATGTTAGTCTGCAATTACAGTGATTATCACTGCTGATGATAACTACCCTGTTCTTCTTGTTTATACCAAAACAAACAACTGTCAACATACAATGCCAGTGTCTCATTTCTTTATAAAGAAAGAGACACTGGCATTGTATGTACAAGTACTCAGACAAGTGGATGCTAATGCTTAAATGAACACTGAACAGAATGAGCAACAGAATGCATCACATTTGGATTGTCTCATTTTTCTCAAACCAAAAATTTATGCCAGAATAAGAATAATTTGAAAGATGTAATAACCACTTAAGAATCCTAAACATGGGGGCTTTATCTAAACTTGTTGGTTTATAGTGTAATCATATGTGATTTCAGCTATTTTTAAAATTACAGATTTAAAGGTTTAGAGCTACTTTTTAAAATTAGGATGCCCAAATGATTCAGAGTTTTGCTGTAGCTGTATGGCTGAAAAGGAATTCTTGTGAAAGTTTGTGTGACAAAACACTAATTGTGTTATTCTATAATTGCCTGCTATGGTAATACTTAATAGAAAAATGATGATGAAAAATGTCTAACTTCTATAATGGTTGCCACTCTACACTCACGATGCAACCTCTGGGGTTGATTTTGAGTGTAAACAGGACCGACTTCCAGGACAGCTGTCAGCACAGTGTATGTGTGAATGATGTGTGATTGACATCAAACATACATAAACACAAACCCACTTTCACACACAGCCACACACTCTTTTTCACATGCAATGTCAGTTTCAACAGATAGATTAGGCTAAGCTGCCAGGATCCCAGTGGCGCTTTAAGAAACACCGGGGTACGATGCCATAACTTGCTGTGTGTGTGTTTGTGTCTTTGTTTGTTCCCAGGAGCTGTCATACTATGATCAGTAGTGGGTGGCACTGAGAGGACACCAATGAACAGGATAGGAAGAGAGAAAAAAAATCAGAATAATACACTGTATGCATATGCCTGCACACATACATTTTCAATATGTAGACATGCCAAAATTACACAACCCCTTCTTCTTTCCTCCTCCACTCATAGAGGGAAGCAGGAAGAAAGTTGAGGAGGGAATTCAGAAGAACAGAATGAAGAAGGACAGGAGAGCAGCTGATAAAATAGGATATGCACAAACGCACACATACATGCACTGTGTTAGTCAGTCATCCTGCAGATGCATGCATGCAGTGAGCCAGATGGATAGACAGCTATCCAATCATCAGCTTCCTGGCCAACCTGTCAGTCAGTTTGTCAGCCATCCAGTATTCCAAACAAACAATCTACCCATCCATCTCGGCAGTCAACCAGACAGTTATCTCACAAACCATCCATTCAAGGAGTTAGATAAGCAGCCAGAGATGCAGGCAGCCATTTTGGCAAATATTCCTATAGCCATAATCAGACAACCATGAGACACAGAAGGTATAAAGGATTACAGAGATTTTGTGACAGAGACGTGGAGGGGATGAGAGTGGGAGACACCTATAGAGTTCAGTGAGGAGTTACATAAGGGCTTCAGTCAAATAGAGAGAGGAAGAGAGGCAGGAGCTACATAGGATGGAAGAAGCGAGGGAGTTTGATAGAAACATGAGGGAAAGAAGTGTGAGGAAGAAAAGAGGAAAGGATAGGTGTTGTTGATTGGAATTAAATGTAAGAAGTTGCGGCAGGCAAGATGGAAGTCAAGAAATGGGGTAGAGGAGAAAAGTGTGGACGGAATAGAGGATGAGAAGAGACGATGGAATTGTGAATGTAGAGAGGAAATGTTAAGTTGTGTGTATGTGTTCATCAGCATTGGACAAGCTACTTGAAAACTGTAATCAATTAGTCAATACACAGTAATCATTGAAAAGGTAGTTACATTATTTTACTAAGTACTTAGCAGCAAAAGTAATGTGTTATATTTACTTTACTTTCATTACTCCGCTGTCAGCTCTGTCTGAGGCACCTTTAAACAACTCCAAATTCATCCAACCCTACATTGCATCTTTTGTATTTAACACACGTAGAAATAGAAAACAAGACATGGCACTTTAACAATCAGGCAGCCCTACAATCTAGAGGGATTCACTGACCATCCTGCAGCTGCCTTAGCCTCAGTGACTGCACACAGGTCTACAGAGGTCCCGACCTCAGAAGCATGGTTACACACCCTCTAACTCTAAAAAAAAGTTGACTCCTGAATATACACAGTTACATTTCTCCGCTTTTGTTTGATGCTGATGCACCGCAACCATATCCCAGACCAGTTTGCCCATTCAACAGAGACACCAAACTGATCTCACCTTGCATCAAACTCCTGGTAAGAAGTCAAATAAGCTGACCCACAAATGCCATACTATTATAGCATTACTGGGATTAGTAACTGTAATTTAATTCATGAATTTGAAATTGTAATCCTATACACTACTCTTTACTTTGAAAAAAGTAACACATTACTATTGCACATTACTAAGTAATGCGTTACTGCCCATCACTGGCGTCACAGGAGTAATTTAATGTGAAAGAACTGGCCTGACCATGAATGAAAGCTGGAATTAGTCACTGGATTTTTGTTCTTCAAATGAAGAACCACTTGGGGTCCACACAAGTTGTGAATACATCACTGACATATCATCACCTTTTAAGCTAATGTAGCAAACTCTAGCAAAAAATTTGTCTATTTACACATAAAGCAGATACAGAGCAACATTTAAAAAATTACTGCTACCATCACAAAAAAAAGCACAATTTATACCAAAAACACCTTGGTATGACTTACACGTGCATCAGCAAACTATGAAGGAGTAATCTAAGATACATACAACACTATCACAGTTTGAAACAAATTGAAAACTATAACTCCATCTATTGCTCATAGATCCATAACAACTGGAGTCGCTTCTGAGTGTCCCACTGCCGTGGCTGGAGCAGTCAATTTTGGGTTAGAGGAGCATGAAGGTCCCAGGGCCGTGGCTGGAGAAGTTGATACTTGGTGAGATTAGCCCGAACTTGGTCCGGGGCCATGGCTGGAGTGTTCAGTTTGGTTTAGAGGGTTAGGGTGGAGGAGCATCAAAGGCATCAGTGTCAGAGTTTGCCCTGGATGGCTCTATTCTGATTGCTGTTGTCTGGTCCTCCTCTTTCTCGATGCATGGCCTCTTAAAAACTTGTCCAGAGAGCTTTGTTTTGACATTTTTGCATTTTTAATTAAATCTTTGGGCCTAATGCTAGCTAGCTAGATTGCTGTAATTTTTTTTTTACTGACAGCCAATTGAATAGCATAAACGCAGCACTTGCACCATGACCACTTCGGCCCGAGCTCATTTGAACTTTAAATTTTCATTACAAGTGACGGGAAGTCTCTCTGTCCATTCCTCTATTTTTTCCAATAGACTTTTTTTTTCCAATTAACTGGAAATAATATTAAGTTTTGTTTCTTTTTAAATGTGCAGTTAACTCATTAATTTTTTATGATTATGCTGGGTGTGCCAGCTTTAGATTTAGATGGGAGAGGCACCTCCGGGCACACCCGTGGCTACGTAGGTGTTTTCTTAACTGTCTTGAAGTGTGTGCCGCATTCATTAGAATAAACAACTTTTCAGACCCCTTTAGCAACTTTGTTTTTAAAAAAAGCACCTAGCGACAAATACAGTGTCTTTTTGGACAAACCCTAGCTACTTTCCACAGACGATGGCCGCCAGTATTGCAACGCGGGCACAAGGTTGGGCTTTCCCTCCACAGGCACACCTCTCTCTGGTCTCATTCAATTGACCACAAGGCAGCTGACATAGACGTGAATGAGCTTCCAACGTTCCCTGTGAGTGATCGTTTTACAAGTAAATATAGCCAAAATCACAGCAAAGCCGTTGTCTTTAAATTATGTTTATGATCATTTTGTCAGACAACTTTGTGATTATAAAATCTGGATGCTAGCAGTGCAGAGCAACGGCTTGGAAATGGCTTGGAAGTGACTGCTGATTAACATGTATTCTTAATGGGCCGTGTTTCATACTTTTTCCATTGTCTCACAACAGAAACAGAAAAACATGTAATTGAAAAAGCTTTATTGGGAATTCAGTTGTATTAAATTGCTGTATGTGAGCACAGAGAGTAGAAGAGAAGCAAAGAGATAAAGGGCTGAGACTGGCTGACGCTAGGAAGAATGCAATTATGACGGGATGATGTCATGATTATGGTAATGAGCGTATTACATCATCTAGTAACATTTAGCAATGTTTCTAAATAGACTTTAACTACTTTCCAGTTTCTGACTACGTCCTCAATTTCGCACATCGACCATACGCGGTCTTGCCATATACTCCTTTTTACCCAGTCGCTTTACCAGCAATCTCTGCTGCTGACAGGGGACAGGGAAGGAAAAAGGCAGGCGAAGAGGAGGATAAGATCAAGATCCATTTATTATTGAGAAAACTAATGGGTGGAGAGGGAGAGTTGGTATGTTTGCACTGTTGACTGAAGACCACTGACTGAAGCAGGGAACAGAACAGACAAGAGAGGGTGTGACATGCAGTTTGTGAACAATCAGTTAAGGCTCTAAAGGGACTTTCAAAGGTTCAGCTGGCTTTTTTTATTTTTATTTGTTTATATATGGATGGTGCATTCCATCTTTGAATGGAGACTTTGAACAAAGCCGCTATACCTGTAGTTGTGTGCTTAGGTTATGTGATGACAACTGAGCAAGGTACAGCTGCTGAAAAAGGCCATGAGATACAGCAAAAAGCTCCTGCAATATCTAAGTCAGTGACCCTTGAATCTAGAACAACAGTTCTGTTTACATTCCTTGTTTCTCCTCCAATCAGAGGTCTAACAAACCTGCTAATTGTATTTCCGTCCTTGTAAACATATGCAAAGCCAACTTCTTCAATGTTAGAAATCTTGTATTGTTTACACCCATCTTTATTAGCTTGTGGACTTCTTCTTCCTTGCCATTGCTGGCACATTGCTATGTTGTTTTGAGTATTACTGCCCCCAACATTTGATCAACAGAATGGTGTGAAACCAGTGGCAGGGATGTGTGTTTTCTTGCCTACTTGCTTATGTGTGTGCATGTGCAGCCTAGTGCATGTGCACTATACGAACAAATGGAGACCCACTCAGGAAAATATTGCTTAATAGCGATTTTAATGTTAAACAACTCCACAGGGTACCTTTAATATGTATAAGCTCAACCCAGTTGTAATCCTAAAGGCCACCTCATGATTGCACTTTTTGTTATTATGAATCAGTCAATTCCTCTGTTCAGTACTGTTTTATATACCTGTAGATTTTCTGTAATTGCAGATGGTACCCATATTGAATACTAAACAAAGGCATTTCAATTTTTTTTAAATTCTGTTTGACATAGTATAGGTAGAGGTATTATGGCTTGTCTGTCAGGATTAGAAGGGTAGTATAGCTGGGTATGATAATTTCTTATTCACACTGCTCTAAAATAAACAGTATTTCTCCTGTTTGGTTTTGATAATATTTGGCATTGTTTGGGAGTGAATGACTCCAAAAGATCATACAAAACTGATTAAAATATACTGGATGTCTGCTGGAATTGGCCTTTACTAGTACTAAGCCTGAATTTTACTTTTAATCCAGCCCCTTAGAGAAGTAAAGAGCAGTCCTTTAGACATACAAAAACACAAACTCTAAAATACAGACTTGAACTTGAAGGATAACTGTGCAAAAATACAGTAGGACACACACAATCATGCAGCAAATTGAAGACAGCTATAACTGGCAATTGGGACACTTTTTTATTTAGGGTTATTGTAAAGTGGTCTTACACTAAAAGTCTACTGTTGTCTTGCTCTAGCCGTATCATATCTTTGCCTCAAAAGTTTCTTCAACGTAATACACTCAAAAATTGCTGAGCGAAACTTCAGCAGTACTCTTTTTCACACTTATTTACTTGCAAACATTCGAACTTGGGTGCTGCTCAGTACAACATTAGTCCTCTGCTGGTTTGCAGGCGGCAGGCCCGGTGCCTCAGCATCACAGTAACTGTTAAAGAAGAGATTTGTTTCACTTAGTTTCACTCACTTTCCTCTTTCCAGACTTTCCTCAGGAGTCATCAGGAGCATGTCGCCCTGTGACCAGCAGCTCAGTTCTCTTACAATTAGGCTCCCTCCACCTCTTTGTCATTTTGATGTTAACTCCACAGTGCAGTGTAGATGAGTCAGCCGTGGCGAATAAATTCAGAGAGCCCAGTGAATGAGCTCCTAAAAGTCTACACTGGATGTTTTTGTTGAATGAGTTCGAAAGAGCTGACTCTCGAAACGGAAACAAGCTTTCCGTTGGTGGCGCGTTGAATTAGTGGAGTTAGCCAGACCTGGGGAGAGGAGAGGAGAGGAGGGGGGGCGGAGCTGTTATCACACTGCAGCACCTGGACCAAAGACAGACAGGATGGGAGAGAGATGTCTGCCAAACATACAAACACACGGAGGCAGAGACACACACACAGCACAACTCAAGCAGTAGAATACACACACAAACACTTTATGAATTGTATTTGTTTATCCGTCTCTCTTCAGCTCTTAAAGGTCATTGTGGCTGTCCTGTCATTTCTGTTTCTCTCTTAATTCTTCTCTCTGTCACTCCTCCTCTCCTTGTCTTCATCTGTCTTACCTTCCATATAATTTCTTTCTTGCTGTCATACAGCTGTTACCTCCCATAATTTGGTCCCTTGTCTACTTTCCATGGTTTTAACTGTTTATCGAATTCTTTTTGCATGTGCTTTGTCAGGGCATTATATAGTTTGTGTGCGTTTCTTCACCTAAATTCTGTTGATGAAACAGTATTTGTTAAAACACAAAACTTTGGAAGAGTTGTAAAATTTAGGTTTATCGAAGGTGTTACAAGGTTTTTAAAGAAGCTATATGTAAGTTTCTGCTATTGCTACAGAGCCAACATTAGCATTAACAGCTGTTGGAAAGCAATGTCAATGTTAACTCTTGTTTCGAACGCTTATTTTCTACTACTGAAGTTAAAATGCTAACCAGCTAGCCCTGGCCCCGTCGTCCCGCCTCGTCACACCGATATTGAGTAACTGTAGCGTCCAGTCTGCCCTCAGTCTACCATGAGAGGATGAAGTAGTGCTGCTCAGAGTGCGTATTATAACTGCTTGTCTTGTAAATGCAACAATGGCTGAAGTCCTTGGAAAGTGACTGTTATCACCACCACCCAGAAGAAAAACTTACATATACCCCCCCCCCAAAAAAACAACACCAATTGTTTGCATCAATGTATCAGTTTACAAAAAAGTAAAGTATTGTTCTTGCTAGTGTTTCCTTAAATCAAGGGCATGTTTCTCATCAGCTTTGTTTTGTGTGGCATAAAGTAATGTGGTCTTACACACTGTAGACACAGAGGAGTTTGAATCCTTGAGTCCAGTTGTTTAAAACAAGAAGATCCAAATTTGGGGAACAAAATGGTTCCGGAGCAGAGCTGAGGTGCAGCAACCACTATGTATGGATGTGATAGGCTGAGACACCTGTCAGTCAAGCCAACATGCTGTCTCTCTTCTTCTTAATTATCTTACCAATGAAGAAAATGTATTTCATCACCAGAAGACAAATAGCAAGCTAGTGAGACCCTAATATCTTGTGAAAAACTCTTTTGTGTTTTAAGAATCTTGGGGTTTTCCCACTGTCTGAGGTTTTTTGGAGCCAGTGTAGTTGAGGTATTACCGTATATCTTAATGTACTTTCACACTGGCTGTGACATTCAAGTGTGGCGGTTTCTGCTTGAAAGGTGATGGTGTCAATATAAAAATGCAGGACAGGTTGATTCAGCTGGTGTTCTTGAAAATGAGTTTTCTTTTTAAGTTCATGATAACTAATTATGCTCACATTTGAAAATAAACACAGTAATTACATTTTAACTCTAAATAAAAATAAATATCCTACTGCTCATGCAACACCAGAAGAATTTTAATGTTGGGTGGAGCTTTAAGATGATGTTATTAAGAGTTTCAAGTTCTGTATTAAAAGATGTACTTATCAGTTAGTTTATATAATTCAAGCAATTAAAATGAAATCATAAATGCATTTAAATGCATAAAATCAAACACACAAACACATACCATACACACTTGAATGTTTTTTTGCTTCTTTGTTTTCATCCCTCACTTCTCATGTTGTTTTGCACCTCATTGTCACTCCTTGTGGCGATCTTTTACTATCTTTACCTCACAATTCATGCTATTCTTGTCTCAGCCTCCCTCTTTTTAAAGCTTTTTTTCTCTCTCTTTCAAATGCCTGAATTACACAGAGACAAACACGTATGCACGCACAAAGAATTTGTAAAAAAAAAAAAAATACCCATGATGAATAGCACAATTGCTGCCACCTGTCAGGCACTGGCACTATGTGGATAAGCGTGATTCTGCGTCTTACACATGTTAGGGCGTGCAGGATTCGAAGCTTTTAAAAGTGCACCTCTGCTGAGTTTTTAATTGCAATGACAGTAATGGAACCCCAAGGTGCTGCATCTCTTCCCCAGCAGGCGACTGTTTTAACCTTTTGGCTCTGCTTAAGATGAACAGTACCACATTAGCATACTGAAATCTGCATACCCAGGCTCCTCTCAGTTTTTCTTTGTTCACTAGTTGTTGTGAAGGTAGAAATTCTCAAACTTGGAAATGACTATTTCATCAGATAGGGATGAAATAGTTTCACTTACCCTGTAATCTGCTCAGGGGCAAACTGGAATTTTGATTAGCCTCTTTAACGTGTAAGATTGTCTGTTTCATTTCATGTCCGCTACCCTTTCTTGGCAAGCACGTGGCTTAATCTTGTAGTATTGGCAGTACTATTAGCAGTAAGAGACAAAACTAGTGTCTAAAAATTGATTTTTGCTGTATATTTGTTTAGCTACTGCTGCACCTTAACAAATTTAAAGTTATTTTTCAATGTAATGATTGAATCACTGTTTTGCTGAGATCACGGACTGTTTGCAAATTTTCCCTGTTGAGCAAGGACATTCTGATATTCAAGATCTGAGATTCAGCCAACTACTTTAAAATACAAAATAAATCAAAACACATTTTCCCTTTCACAACATCCATGTTGCCAATTATTTGCCCCTGGTTTAGATTTTTTGGCAGTGAGGTTTATGAATGCAATGCTTGTTGGTGGACAATATATTGAGTGTTGGAGGGCTCCAAAGTACAGAGACGATTGGAGCATTCAAAATACTCCTTGCATGCAACTCCATTACCACATAACGGTAACGGAACTTTGAAGTCTCTGCAAGTTCATTTCTAAACTGTTGGAAATCCATTTTGAAATGTGATTCATGCTTTGGAAATTTTTGAGTGTTAATGTGAAGGCAAAAATGTGTCTTTTAGTGCCTGTCATATATATTTTTCAGAACACATGTATGTTGACCATTGTGTACGCAGTATCTACTGTATCTCTCTTCTCTGCAGTCACTCCTTGTCATTTTCAGTTTTCAATTCAGTTCCCCAACCAGACTCAAGACAGACACTGTTTGCTCTGTGTATATGTGTAGACAGCTCACAGACCAACTGAGACCAATAACACTCCACATTTACCTTAAGATCCTATCCACTTCACCTGTTTATGTTGATCTGTGTGTTTGTGTAGTTGTGTGAGCCGTCTGCCTGACAGCACACTTCTCTATGGACAACAAACTGATATGACATGTATTGTTCCACTCACTCCCAGAAACACAACTCAGACTCCAGTGGCTGCCCTCTTATCACTGAGTCTCTGCTCCCAGCTGTGTTTGTTGATCTAACCTGCTGTTTGCTGGTTTTGCTGACGTGTTAGTTTTGTTTGTTCTGTCTGCCAACTGGTACCTTGGTTATCATTGTTATAGCCCACTGGATGATTTTCTTTCTGGGCTGAGAAAATACACGTGTGTTTGTGCTTATGCAAACTTGTGTGTGTGTTTGCGGATGTCGTTGTGCCGTATGCAGTGAGTTCGTGCAGCTATCCCTGTTAGGACATTGCACTGACTTCCATTCATTGTGGACAGCCTAAGCCTAACCTTAACCTTAAGACGAACCTCCATTCGCACCTTACCCCAAACCTTAAACAGGACTGTAGAAACAACGTTTTGTTTCAATAGGACCGGGCTTTGGTTCCCATGAGGACTGCCGGTCCCGACAAGGTTGGTGTTTATACTGGAAAAGGTCCTAAAGGGGTAACAAAAACATGTACACACACACACACATGCGCGCGCGCACACACACACGCACAAACTCTCCCATGCTGATTAGCCTCTTATTGCCATCCCCTCACTTAGAAGGGATGAGGTACTTTTGGAAGTCTTCCACTCCTAATAAATGAGAGGCTCAAGTCTTGGACTCTTAAATTTTAATTTTTTCATCCAAATGAACTGCATGGAGCTTTATTTCTCTGTTGAGTAAGCAATTCTCAGCCACTATGGACTATATTGTCCTAATTTTCTGCCCGAAAAAAGATACTAACTTTTTGTTGAACATATTATGTGTATAGCATTACCTCAGCAGGAAATAATAAGGTATCTGGTAACATTTTACTGAAGTTTCTTGTATTGGAAATCATTGTTACCAACAGGAATTAAAGTGCTCTACAACTGCTCTGTATTCGGGACTGTTGTGACTGAGAAATGTATCCAGTCTTTAGTAACACCGAGGTGTAGAGATCTCATAGTTTGTAGAACCTGTGCTCACACTCATTTCACATGCTTTCCATTCATTGGCTGGACCAGGCGAGGGGGCTTGTGTGTTATGCTTGGTCAGGAGCATCGCCAGAACTGAAAATACCTATAGATCACAAGATTCAAAGGGAAATGGCTTGAATTTCAACTGATGGCATTTATTTGCAAATTTTTGATCTCCCCTGGTATCAGTTTGGCTTCTTGGTGCTTTGGGGTTTCGTGTGTTGTGAAGAAAACACTTTTACTGTTTTAAACCTTGAACACTGAACGTGACTGGAAAGACAAGCAGCAGACTGGTGGTCGTCGCCAACCTGTTAAGGCCACATCCTCACTCCCGCGTACGCAATGACGCAAGTAGCAAGTACTGATAGCCACCTTTCAAACCCTCATGAGGTGAATCCTTGATAACAAAAATGATTTTGTGTGGATTAGAACATTTTTTGAGGTGCTACTTTCAGGAAACAATGGAAAAATGTAAATCAGATTAATGATTACATAATTGATTTTATGATATATGTTCATTAATTTATAATATATACAAGTATATTTGTTGGTTACTCTAAGGTTTTTCCAGCTAATGTTACTCTAAATCAAGACTGTGCAGGGTAATCTTACAAATTAACTATAAATAGAAACAATACAAAAGTATGTGTTTCAGCCTCAGCAGTAGCTGCCTTCCTCCTCCTCCTTTTACAAAATTGAGATCCAATCTTTCCTGCAATACTGGAAAATGAAACAAACAAACCAAAACATATTAATTATGTAACAATTAAGTACCATGTGAATTGTAAGGCATTTCTCTTCATTCTGCTGAGATCTGATCTAACGCTGAAAGTCCTCTTTTAGCATTCTGATCTCTGCCAGCTGAAAGTGATCTGTGATAGAGTAGCTGCTTGCTACACTGCTAATCTGGGACCTCAGCCCAGAGGACTAGCTTGAAGCTACTACAGCAGCCAACAACCCACCACTATTGTCTGTGTCTTTGTTTACAAAGAAATGTGTCGTTCTAATCCCATGTGTGGTGGGAAGTTGAGTGGGCGGTTTGATTCCATGTGTGAAGGTTTTTATTTGAAAGGGATCAAGTATCCAAACATCAAGCTGTGCAGATTACATTATCAGTGTCCTGCTTAAAAATGTGTACAGAGGTAGCAACTGTAAAAGTCCCACGCATTACTGCATGCATGCTGAACTGCTGCTGCACTTTGGCTTCATCCACTGAGAGGAAAGATAGAGAATACAAAAAAAGGGTCGGTAAGAAGTTGGTCCTAGTTTGGTGTTAGTTTGTATGCCAGCTGCATTTCTGAAGGTGCATCAAGTGTAATAATTTAAGAAATACAAAACTACTATATGTCAATGATTTCTTAATCGGTCTCTACTCATCAGGCCAGATCTAATCTTTACCTTAAAGATTAGTGAGGATTGTAACTTGTGCATTCAAGCTCCATTTAGAGTGTTTCTTTTATATAAAATTCAGTATACTGGATTTTGCTTGTTGAGGAACCTACTGGTATAATTTGATTTTTTTCACCATTTATGGAGGTTGTCTCTATCATTACCAGTTAGTAGTAGTCTGTCAGAGGGCTGAAGAACTAGATTCACAGCAGACCTGCATGCGGTTCTGTTTTATACTAAACAGGGTGTCTGCATACAGTAATGTGTTCACACCAGTCTGCCTGTGCATATGGGCTCTTGCAGACATAGGCAGATGAGAAAATTTATGTCACACGGACCTTTGCAGCAATGTGAGCCTCAAGAAGGCCCAGGAAAACACGTAAACTCCACACTAGGACCCCAAATAACCCTAAAGTTTCTGACTGGATAATAGCATTAATTCCATTTTTCTTTTAACATGAATGTGACTGTTTATGAATATGTGAATGAATATAGCCTGAGAAAACTGTCAAAGCATACTGCACAACAAGTTTCTGACTGAATCACTAGTAATATAAGATAGTCAAGAACTTGTAGTATGATCCTTCGAATGTAATGTATGTAGTTGCTTCACTGTTCAGTCAAATATTTGCTTCACATCATCAGCCTTCAAACCGACCGGTACCTCATTCAGTACGACCTAATTAAATTGTCACTGAATGCATAAAGGACAGTATTTTCAACAGCTTCACTATATTTCTAATGTGGTTGTAACTGTAGGCATGGTCAATAGTCTGTAGTTTGCCCATTTAAGCTGCATCAGGCATCCACACCTTCCACAGAACATCATCCTCTTGGTAGACATTCTCCAGGAAATCATCGTATCCATGCTTGCTCTCTGACCAGATATACTGTGTCCTGTACCATGCAGCTCACATGGTCCATGCAGTGTGAATTTTTCTAAAAGGTGAAGTTTACTAAACTCTGTAATGATGTTTGGCCCTCTTTTCGAATTAAGGAATAATTGAATTGTGTCACCCTCTATTGTTGTCCAAATAATTCCTAAAGCATTTGCAGGTGTATGGTAAAACAAAAACATAAAGTATCAGTCAGAAAATGAATTCCTGAAAGTCTAAAGTCTTAAGAGCTGGCTAAATGATTGTCATTTTTATTTATGATCATCTGGAACAAACTTCAGCAGATTATGGTCCTTCGAGATCGTCTTAGTACTTTGCAGGACAGATGAAGGGTGGATGCATGAGTAGAGGCGTCCATAATGGCTACTGCTGCAGGGCTGGTGGTGCTGAGGCCTGTTCTGAGCAGCAGTGTAAAACAATGGCCAGGTCTGGAGCAGAAGGCAACTGATGGCATTTTCCTCACTCGTGCATAATTAACACACAAGTGGAGGGCAACATATGTGCACACAGGCATGTATAAGCGCTCATACATTGAGCAAAGAAGCATGTAGTGTAAGAGCATTACCATTTCTTTCATGTACTGTTTGCCGAATCAAACAGACACAAACACAAGTAGACACATACACACACACACACACACACACACACACACACACACACACACACACACACACACACACACACACACACACACAGCTCCCTGTTTTCCAGCAGCTTTCATCATTATTACACAATAATCATTTTGCAGTAAACTTATATAACTGGGAAGCCAGCTGCTCAGGGAAAGAGATATAATGTCTGTGGAGAGACACAGCTAAAGAGATTGCAGTGGCGTAGTGTGTGCATGTGTGGTAATGCAAGGAGATGGTTAGGGGGTGCTCTCTCACTCCTTAATCGAAAAGTTAATTTTGCTTGTGAGTCAGGACAAAATCAAAAAAGGCAAACTGAAAATAACATTTTGCAGATTAAATTTTTAAGTTTTATGTAGGTATCACGCACACTAGACCCTGTGTGTAACACCACAGTAAGGACTGAGTGGCATGGGTATCAGGCCTTCATGTCTTTGTTGCGTCTGTTGGATTGCAATCGGTAATGAACAGCTCAAATACTGACATTTTATTATTTTTCGCACAACATTAGTCTTTCTGATGGCCAAGGATTTTCTACCAGACCATTAGGTAGGCAACAGTGTGGCATGCTATTGTCACCATTGCGGTCAAGATAAAGAGCAAAAACACCCTGATACTGATGTGGCTGATCAATTCTCAGTGATAAAGGCAATGCTCAAAACTGAACAACAAAATATATTGTTTCTCATTTGTCAATTTTTCATCCAAACTTAGCACAAATTTTAACAGAATATCAGGATAATCAGCAAAAGTAAATGTGAATTATTGCGTGTTTCCATCCACTATTATTCTGCCTGTTAGGCACATCACAATAAACAGCTGCTGGTCCTAATTCTCCAGTCAGGTGCCATTAAACCATTGCAGAAGAAGAAGGAACAACAGGACGACGTAATTAAAAGAGTTCCACTCACATCTCGAACATATGAAAGCAATATGGAAAATGTAATGGAAATATGGGCATTTGTTCATTTTATGTATTAATTTGAGAGGCATTACAGTCTCCTTATTAGTTCACAAAGATCTGATGTTTTAGTCTGCCACAATTTTTCATCCCGCCAGTGGAGTGGCACTTTCAGTGGAAGTTTAGGTCACATGCATCATGTATGTCATCATTTATTTGCTCAGTCCGTTTCTATTTGACTTCTGCTTTTATCGATACACCAACTTTTCCACCTCAGCCAAGTGCGATTATAGATTTTTTTTCCCCCCAACATCTACAGCATTTCCACAAGTTTTTTTTTTTTTTTTTTTTTTTTTTTTTATGCACACATTGAAAAAGTGCATGAAAACAGGTGAATGGAAACTCACTTATTGCTTTCCAAAACGATCTGCTGGCCCTATCACCCTTCGTCTGTGCCTTACAAACATGAACTAGCATTTGGCTTGGCTTAGGGGCCAAACGTACTTTATTAAAGTTAGTGAAAGATTGCTGTCATGGTTAAAAGGAAATATGAAATAAACAGTGGTCTCCTGTCACATGTTTTGTTGATCCATCCATGTTACATGATCTTTTTTGCTATAAGTTTTGTGGTGCTAATAACAACATGCTACCTCCCCCTTTGTTCAACACACACAAGAGTTATAACACACAAAGCCACTAGATGGCCTTGCTAGAAAAACATAAGCAGGTTTGTAATTAGGCATTTGAACCAACATGATCTCATGGGATTGTGTATAAATAGCCTGCCACTTTCAGGACATATCACGAGTCAGGGGTACGCATTTTAAGCTTTTCGTGTGTCATTCAATGCCCTTTAGTCCCACGTGACATTTAATACCGTTTTAGGGTTAGAAATAGGGGTAGGGTTAGAAAGAGGGTTACGGGTTAGTAGGTACAGAATTGCCGTGGCGTGAGATAACAAGCGAATAGTAAAAAATGTATAGTGATATCATGCAAAATGACCTAAGGTAATTGATGTTATTCATACACAATTTGATGATAACAGGCTGTTTGAACACACAACAAAAGCTGCTTTTTTTTGAAGACAATCTCAACAAAGGTAATAGTAAAAAGAGACTAAGTCAAAACCTAATATGTGGCTGGACCATGTATGGTCAATGTGCGAAATTAAGGACGTAGCTGTGGAACTGCTGTAAACAAATGCTTTCAATGGAAAGTAGCTAAAGCCTTTTTTTCGAAACATTGCTAAATGTTTCTAGATGATGTAATACGCTCATTAGAATATTCATGATGTCAACGCGTCATATGTGCAGTCTGCCTAGTGTCGGCCGGTTTCAGCCCTTGATCAGTTTGCTTCAGTCCTACTTTCTGTGCTCACATAGACGGTATTTTATTGCAGCTTAATTTCCAATAAAGCTGTTCTCATTTACATCTTTTTCTGTTACTCTTGTCAAACAGCAGAACAAATATGAAATAGTAACTGAAACACGGCCCATTAAGACTACATGTTAACTAGCAGTCACTTCCAAGTGATTCTCAATCTGCTGCTCTGCACTGCTGAAATCCTGATTTTATGACCACAGCGTTGTCTGATAAAATCCCCATACACGTAAATTAAAGACAATGGCTGTGATGTGATTTCGGCTATATTCACTTGTAAAGTGATCATTTTAAGGAGCGAAATTTAGAAGCTCATTCATGTCTGTGTCAGCTGCCATGCGGCCAATTGAACGAGACCAGGGAGAGGTGTGCCTGCGGAGGGAAAGCCCAATCTCACGCTTAGCGCTAAATTGACAGCACTGCCTGTAAACACCCCCCTGATGATGAATTAGAAACTGTTTGCGCCCATTCATTTTGAAAGATCAAGGGTCAATGGGGAAACTCCGACTCTTGGCCAGTCGACCAATGGTGTAACTTCATCACTCACTCTGTCAGTCAGTCACAGACATTCGCATCTCCAAGGCTGGCGCTGCTGTTGCAGAAAAAAAGGTGGACTTTTCATGGCCGTTCATGAGTCATGCTCATTGTTGCTTCTACTGACGGGCTGCTCAAGAAAGGTTTTTTTGTGTGATATTTTGAGTCAGAGGAGGAAATGGAGTGAGAGATAATAGTGTATAAGAAGAAAGAAAGATGAGTGAAAGACAGCTTTCACTGAAGTACAGATGAAAAATAAGCCAATGTAAGAGTGGCCAGAGGGACAAAATCAAAAGATGGGATGAAAGTACAACAAAGGAAGAGAGATCACAGAAAAGAACAAGTGAAGGCCTTCAAAGGAAAAAGAGTGAGAAGGGAAAGAAATTCAACGTAGACAGACAAAAAGATTATGGGTAGCACGATAACACAGATGTTCTCACAGAGAGATGCGTTTGACCTGTGAACAACATAACTTGGCTCTTTTACATCTGCCTTCAAAATGTTTAACAAATGTTTATACTAAACTTTCAAACTTACAGCTCCCCATCTGTCTCAGCCTGTCTTAAAAAAAACAATCCTAACTGTTCATTCTAAAAATTCAAAACCCTTGCCTTCTATACTGTCCGTCACTCCAACTTCAAAAAATACTTACTTTCAAGGTTTTACTGAAGCACTGCCGTAAAATATGACTCCTAAAAATCCCTAAATGCAAGAAATTATAAGGAATACAAACATTTGGTAAAAATACAACCTGTTCCCATAAGACAAACAATCAGCAATGTGAACACAAAAAGAATGTATTATTAAGTCATTTTAAACTTAGTATAAGTAAACTTTTTTTTTACATAAAAAATGCATACTGTGTGCCTTTAATATTTTGTTACTGTATTTTATGTTTAACACTACACATTGTGAATTTTATATTTTAAAAGACTTTAAACAAAGTGAGCCTTGACGTAACAGTAATCTGATGAGCCAAGAATTATGCATGATCACAGGTGGACATATTCTTGATGTAGCACCATCTTTGCAGCTTGTTAAGACCTTGTAACTTGTTACAAAGAATTACTTTCTTGACTTTTCAATTAGTTGACAGCTCGTCACTTGTTAAACAGTAACCCTGCATCTTCTCCAGGCTATGATCACAACAACAGATTGTTGTGCCGCTGCCTCTCAAAAAGCAGAAAAAGCAGAAAACAGGGTGACGACAGCTCCTCCACAATGCGTTGAGGATTATGCAGGTGGTGTGTTGAATTGTTGAACATCTGTCTGCGCTTCAAAAGACTTGCTGCCATTTAACTTATTGTTGTCAGTGTTGTTTCTTAAAGTCATGAATTGTCAATGAGGGTAGTGATTTAAACTATAGGCAATCTTGGCAAGCGTTTTTAGAATTAATAATATTTTGCATGTAAAATCATATTTTTCTTACTGCAGTCCCATTAGATGGAGATGTTACCTCCTCTGAGCTCAGCCAGGATAAATACATTAAGCTGGATTTCTGTAGTGCAATTTACAATATCTTTCCAACATGTCTTCTCCCAAAACATCTGCTCCAACAGCAACTTCAGCAACTTCAGACACTTCAGATCTGCTGCTGAACAAACAGCAACGTTTTCTGACACACAGCATATGGCTCTGTCTTGTCTTTTGTTTGGAGAAGAATGTCATTTACATTTTAGGCATTTAGTTGACGCTTTCACTCAGAGGTTCATAGTAATGAATGCAACTGTAGAATAAGCTTAAATTCCTTCAACATTAAAAGAAAACTCCAGTATTGTATGCACTGTAAACTTAGAGTAATAGTGTTCGGAAAGATAGAACAAGCTCTCAATGGAGGGAAAAAGGATTTTTTACATGGCTTGATGAAAACCAGAGGAACTACATGTATAGATTTTTATACTTTTGAATGCATTGGCATAGAGCTGGAGAGAGATGAGGTTTAAAAAACCAAAAACAACTTTGAAGTTGTCCTCCAAGATGAATTCACTAAATGGAATATTTTTTGAAGAACCAATTATCCTGCAACACATGGAACTTGATGCTTGTGCCTTGACCAGCTCTGAATGCTTCAAGAAGGCACCGGTAGATTTGCTTTAGAAACAGAACGGAAACAGAAGTGGCTATGTGTGATACGTGTTGTATTTTAATAAAAATCTGAAAAAAATTTCAGACAACTGAAGAATTGAATTTAGGCTTTTTTTTAACAACGTCTTTCCCCACAATCTTTTTAGGAACTCAGGAATCCGCCTGCATCTTGACTGCAGAAACGTAGTTCTAGTCTTCGGCTGGAGTTCTTAAATGATGAGTGAGTTACATGAACCCAAAGTTCCTCATTTAGTTTCACAGTTTAGACCATTGCTGAGAAACTAGCAAGAGTGGCAGTTTCTTAGTGGATGGTGGAACAGGTGAAAGGTAAGGTGAAATAGAAAATAAAAGTTTAACAAACTCCCAGACTGGCACCAGAGGTGAGGCTGAAGTAGCAGCAACACCCTCTTCAAGACTTAAGGGAAATTTGGTCCTTATTTTATAAGAAAGAAAGAAATACTAGTACAAACAGCGAGCCAGATTTAATCAGGAGTTGCCCTTGTGATAACCCCAGTACCTGATCTAGCACAACCCATGTTCACTCTCCCATCCAAGACGGGACACTACCTGGTGTATCTCATGCATACATCCTTTGTAGCTGTACATTAGCAGATTACAGCGCGCAAACTTTGTAATGTCATCTCCTGCAGACTAGGAATTGGTGTGAGGCTTTGCTGTGGGTCTTTTTACCAGCATCTTTGATAAACTTAAAACATTACATCTCATCAACTGCACAATCATTCACGGAAAACTGAGTGAAAAAAGTGAAAAGAACATCAAAATAATCCATACAAGAGGAGCACATGACCTTTGATGGCTTAAGATCTACTTTTCCATTCCAAATCCCTGTTAACCAATTTAAAGCTTGTTGGAGTAACACATCCAAATTACTTTTAAGCCTTGGTAGACTCTAAGCACTTTGAGTTGGGTTGTTGCTGAAGAGACTGGTCAGTTTTTAACCTTTTAAACCGCACAGGCTCTAAACACCTAAACCTTAGAATGCAATAAGGGCTTATGATATGATATGGGAGGTTCCCAAACGGTTTTGCAGCAATTCCTTGTAATTTCTGATGGATGAAAGGGGTTCACTGTACTCAAGTAGCACACACCACCTACTTGTTAAATGTTGTGACCCTGTGAACTACATTTACTGTATAGTGATAAGTCAAGGCCCCAGTTTTGCACTGAGCTTTCTGGTATCTTGAATATTGTTTTATCCATTTAATATACTGTATGTTATCAAACTGCCTAGTTAATAGCCAGCCTGCTGTCCTTTCAACACCTCAAGAAATATGCTGCTGAAAGATCAATTGGTTCTGAAGATGCTGACGTTTGCAAGAAAGGTCTACCTAGGTTTTGATTGAACAGTTGGACTCTCCAATAGCTTGCAACCCCAACCCTCCCCCAACCCCACCCCTCAAGTCTGTCCTTCTATCATCAGATGCTCTTCAAGGAAATTCAGTGTCCAGAGTTATCAGTAACGCTGCAGTTGATTTACTCACACATAGCCCTACATGTGACTCACAGGTCTGCATTACAATGTGTCAGGGCTGATTGTGCTTCTGTGCAACAGAGAGATAGTGTGTGGGTGTGTATTGTCGATCATGATTAGGTGTATGTGTGTAAACCAGAGGCAGATAAAGTTTTAGACCTCATTTCCCTTCAAGTGTTGAACAATCCCCTACAATAAATTGCAAAATTGTTTTTCCTTTCTTTCGTTTTCATTGGAGAATTGAAGGTTTAAAACCAGGCAAGGTTGAGGAAAGAGTATTTAAAGGATGGGGTTAGGTGTGGAGGGAATTAATTGGACTTAAATGATTATTCTTTTTAGCAGAACAATCTGTTATCCTCTTCTCAGTAGTACTGTGTGAAAAGGCTAAGCCATAAATATGCATTGCTTCATTCACATTCCTCTCTTTCCCTCTCACCATTCAACTTTTCTCTTAAGACAACGTAACTCATGTCAGTTTAAGTGTTATTTCTAGAGGGGAAGACTCTGATGTTATGGCAAATAAATAATATGAGTTGAATAAGTATTTGCTAATCTTTACAGAAAAGGCAAATGATTTTTATTAGCACTGATGTATGGGTATTTTTCCATAAAACTGATGCCATGAGACCTATTCCATTTTTTTTGGGGGGCATAATTGTGTAGTGGCTCTTACCATAATCAACCACCAGCTAAAGATGGAGCAAAACCTGAATTGTTAAAATCTATATTGGAGAACGAGCCAAAATGCATCAGAAGTAAAATCTGCATAAGTGAGGTAAAGAGCCCCTCTGGGGCTTATAAACAGGACTCCAAAAAAGAAAAAGAGACATCATCACATTGGCAGAAACACATTATGCATTTTAAACTTACAATTGTGATTTAAAAGCAAAGGGAAACTTTATTCACAGTGTAGCTTTTTGGCATAATGCCCTATTGCTTTTCCCCTACACTTCCTCTTCATTTTTACACTTAGGAAACTAGTGCGGAGGTGCCTATAAACAAGGCACTGCTCCAGAAAAAAAAGGAAAAGACAATCAAATGTAATGCTTTGTGAACTTCTCGACGGCCAACAGGAGCAGGCTGTAGCTGAATGTGTGTAATGTGAGTGTGCCAGGGAACAGGAGAGGAATAGGTGCTCGGTTAATTTTTATGGTGTAAATAAAGTTTTAAGTTTAATGTTTTCCTAGCTTTGACAGCATCATAGAATTAATATGTAAATAAAGCACCTTTCTTCATTTCAGAAGAAAATTTGATAGTAAAGGCGACAACTGATATCTATAAATATATCTGTTGAGGTTTATCAGACAGAACGTGTTACAGATCACTCACCCGGTTTCAAGACGGAGCAGCATTACCGACATGAATATTAAAACAAAGGTTGATAAATACAGAGGGCAGTGAATACGGCAAAGTGAAAGAGAAAAAGGAGATTGTATAGATAAGTTTTGCTTGTCTTCCTGTATTACCTAAAAAAAACAGACAGACAGAGAAAGCACAACACACAGACACTTGTCAGGCTGTGTTGTTGTACACGGATCTGACAGAAGCAGCTTAGGGACACAGCCTTGTCCATCATCCTGCTTGTTGACAGACATGCACACACACATACACCAAACTCCTGACAGATGTACCTCAGGACACTAGGACACTTTCATTACATATGTGTTTTTGTAGTTATGCAGCCTGGTCTCACCAAATGGCGTATAAATAACACACTAGTTTCATTCTTGCATGTTATTATTACACATTTTTTGCTTTTTGTGTGTACTGACTAACCCCTATCAACCCCCCCCCAACCCTAACCCTTGCCAAAACAGCATTAAATGACACACGGGATTATACAGCGTTAAATGACACACAAAAGCCTTGAAATGCATGGAAATTACATGCAAAATGTCCCCGAAAGTGGCATGCTTTTAAATGCAATCCCGTGAGATCAGGTGAGGTTATGTCAGTTCATCAGTCCCAGTCGAGCCAAGCCAAATCAATCTACTTTGAGACACATAATAGTCACTAACTTTGTGAGCGCGTTGTTTGTTGCTGGGCAGGTATTGTAAAGGGGAGTCTTTTTTTTGGTGGAAAACAGATGCCCGGTGTGGCTAGAAACAAGGTTGATGAGAACAGTAAGAGTTAACTAACACAGTAAAGTCACAGGCTGTAAAACCGAAACAATGAACTGGAAGATGCTTTCTAGACCTGAGGGGGACTGCTGTTCCGAGTGACAGTTCTCGAGGTTCATGGCAACAACCGGCCCCTTTCATATTAAGCATAGTTATTTTATGTGACACCTTGCACCACTGCAAGTGGTCACTTATCAGGAACTTATCTGGGAAATGTAGGCGGTATTTAGTGTTTGATGAAAATACCTGTGCTCTTCTGCTGTTCTCTGGTGGGGACAGTTTCCTAGTAGTGATGAGCCTGCGAGAAAGAACACACCACAATGTTATTGTCTATTCCACCCTTTCCTGATTTAATTTAAATACCCTACAATTGTACAGAATATAGGTATTATCTGTCCGTTTTGACATAAATAATTGTAGCAATATTTGTTTGTCAGCTAACGTGTCTGATATAATCATTGGCGGTCGGTCCCAAAATGTTTGGTGACAGGCCTCTACTTTCTCTAATAGTGGCTGGTTTTGGGCTAATGTGAGTTGCAGTTTTATGCCTGGCAAAGTTCGGATACTGGTTTGGCTGTGCTATCGGAATACATCTCTAAATGTGTTTTGTATGAATTTTAAGTAAACTGTTTTACATTAACAAGAATGAACTTTGTGTTCTCACATGCTGGAGGAATGCTGGAGAAGTTTTATTTATTAATTTATTGTCCCAATATGTTTTATTTATGATTTCTCTTTGGCATGACCATGTCATCTAAGAACTGAGAATTTTTCACAGCCAGTGTTCAGGCATACATTTCTTTTCCCTCATACTCCACTCTTGTCAGTCTGTCATTCATCTTATATCGCCTGTATTTGTTTTTTTGTTTTTTTGCTTTGCATTACATACTTTTGTTGCCACAGCCTGGGTGCAGTAAATTTCCTTTGAAGTGGATTATCTTAATTTCTGGGTTGGTTGAGGGGGAAGACAGAGTGAATAGGAGAGAGTGAGAGGAGAGGGTGAGGTTGGG
Organism: Xiphias gladius; assembly: GCF_016859285.1. Taxonomy (NCBI): domain Eukaryota; kingdom Metazoa; phylum Chordata; class Actinopteri; order Istiophoriformes; family Xiphiidae; genus Xiphias; species Xiphias gladius. Next base: position 7,561,383 of record NC_053418.1, on the reverse strand, counting down.
AGATAGAGGAGACAGACAGAGAGGAAACAGAACAATGGGGGAGAGTTTGTTAATTTTATCTAACATTCAGCTGGTGAATTATAAAAGAGTTGTTAGAGGGACTGCCCGTTATTGTATTCTGTGTTTCTGCATACACACACACACACGCTGCATTTTACTAGGGAATATGTGCACAAACCAGACATAAAACAATGTGTGCACTGCCTTACTTGCAAAATAGTACTTTTTTACAACTTCACACTTAATGCTTTAAATTTTTCCTCACCATAGCACATAAACAACACATTACAACCAGGGAACATTTCTGCCTAATTTCGGTAAACCAAGAAAAATTAGTTCAGAGCGAAGCATAAAAAAGTGGGTTTTGTAGTTCTCACAAGAGGGTTGTTCCCTGGTGCCAAACACCAGAAAGCATCTTGTTTGGATTATTATACAGCACACACACACACACACACACACACACACACACACACACACACACACACACAGGTGCATATACTGTATACATGCGCACTCACAAACAAATGTACAGAGAGCATGTCAAGGGATGGGCATGACATATTTGCAGGCAGATTTTGGCAAGACATGAAGAGAGACAGACAGAAGAAAGTAATAATGAGAAAGGAGACAAAGAGGATTGGCAGTTTTTTTTCCCCTTCTGTTTAAATGGAAAAGGTTATTGGAGAATATGTCTGTAACAGTGTTGCCAGAGACTATTGTATGTGTGTTAATAAGAAAAGCAGTAAACAAGCTTGCGTGCATCTGCATGCATGCCTATAAAGTGTGTTAATAAACTGAGGGAGGGTCTCGTCAAGGTGATAAATAGAACATAACACACGGGGATGGATTAGGGAGAGAGAGGGGGAAAAGAAAATAAAGAGATTAACCATAGGATGCCTTGAGATTGAAGGATGGAGGAGGGACAGAGGAAGGCGTGAAGCAAGGTACAGTATATAGAGAAGGAAGGGGGGAGAAAGGGAGGGAAAAAAACACAGAGGCATGGATGAAAGCCAGAAGAAAAGCATTAGAAGGAGGTGAGGAAGAGAAATGGAGAGATGAGAGATGAAAGAGGAGACTGGGTAAGGTAAATAAAGGAGAGGAAGGATGAGGAAGGATGAATAGAAACAAGGAGGACATCTGGAAGAAAAGGAGGGTAATGATAGGGAAGATGGGAAGGAGGAGAAGGGTATGAAATTTAATAGAAAACTGAAACAAATATGGAAGCAGGGAGAGTTGACGCCAAGAGAGATGGGGAGGAAATCATCCAGATTAAAGGAAAACCTGGATAAAAAGAAGAAAGGGCAAGGAAAAGAGGGGGAAAACAAGAAAGACAGTATTGGAAGAGAATAGATATTGAAGATGCAATAAAGAAGGCAGAGATGAACAGCAGTAATCTAACTGGAGAGAGAAGAAAAGAAATGAGAAGGGAAAGGATGAGGGATAGCAAAAAGTAAGGGACAGCTACGACCTTTAATGTGTATTTGTGCAAAATAGTACTTTTTTACAACTTCACACTTAATGCTTTAAATTTTTCCTCACCATAGCACATAAACAACACATTACAACCAGGGAACATTTCTGCCTAATTTCGGTAAACCAAGAAAAATTAGTTCAGAGCGAAGCATAAAAAAGTGGGTTTTGTAGTTCTCACAAGAGGGTTGTTCCCTGGTGCCAAACACCAGAAAGCATCTTGTTTGGATTATTATACAGCACACACACACACACACACACACACACACACACACACACACAGGTGCATATACTGTATACATGCGCACTCACAAACAAATGTACAGAGAGCATGTCAAGGGATGGGCATGACATATTTGCAGGCAGATTTTGGCAAGACATGAAGAGAGACAGACAGAAGAAAGTAATAATGAGAAAGGAGACAAAGAGGATTGGAAGTTTTTTTTCCCCTTCTGTTTAAATGGAAAAGGTTATTGGAGAATATGTCTGTAACAGTGTTGCCAGAGACTATTGTATGTGTGTTAATAAGAAAAGCAGTAAACAAGCTTGCGTGCATCTGCATGCATGCCTATAAAGTGTGTTAATAAACTGAGGGAGGGTCTCGTCAAGGTGATAAATAGAACATAACACACGGGGATGGATTAGGGAGAGAGAGGGGGAAAAGAAAATAAAGAGATTAACCATAGGATGCCTTGAGATTGAAGGATGGAGGAGGGACAGAGGAAGGCGTGAAGCAAGGTACAGTATATAGAGAAGGAAGGGGGGAGAAAGGGAGGGAAAAAAACACAGAGGCATGGATGAAAGCCAGAAGAAAAGCATTAGAAGGAGGTGAGGAAGAGAAATGGAGAGATGAGAGATGAAAGAGGAGACTGGGTAAGGTAAATAAAGGAGAGGAAGGATGAGGAAGGATGAATAGAAACAAGGAGGACATCTGGAAGAAAAGGAGGGTAATGATAGGGAAGATGGGAAGGAGGAGAAGGGGTATGAAATTTAATAGAAAACTGAAACAAATATGGAAGCAGGGAGAGTTGACGCCAAGAGAGATGGGGGAGGAAATCATCCAGATTAAAGGAAAACCTGGATAAAAAAGAAGAAAGGGCAAGGAAAAGAGGGGGAAAACAAGAAAGACAGTATTGGAAGAGAATAGATATTGAAGATGCAATAAAGAAGGCAGAGATGAACAGCAGTAATCTAACTGGAGAGAGAAGAAAAGAAAATGAGAAGGGAAAGGATGAGGGATAGCAAAAAGTAAGGGACAGCTACGACCTTTAATGTGTATTTGTGCAAAATAGTGAGGAAAGAAAGACAGTGAAGGTGAGAATAAATATTTGAAGAGAAAAAAGGGAAAACGGGTGAAGGAGGTGTTGATAGGAGAAAGGAGTAGTGCAGAATTAATAGAAAACAATATCACTAAGAAATTGGCCAATTCACTGTGGCCTTTTCATCTGCAAAATCACATTTTGTGTATTAGATATAATCTCTGTCTCAGCCTGCATCCGATTCCTCCTCCACACAGCACTTATTCTGGTAAAAATGTTGAGCTTCTCCCATCACTTCTTTGTCTTCTCCCACCAAAACCTACCGTGGGAGGTGGCAACATACTGGGTAAATCAATTTTAAAAGACATTTTATACAAAAAGAGTATGGCACGAATCAGGGATTAAAGAAAATCAGCGAGAAAATCAGGGCAGGGAAATTCCAAGCGAAGCAAATTCAGTTTTAAGCAAATTCCCCCTAACTGTCACTGTGACAACTCTGCTCTCTTACCTCTTTTACGATGCTCTTGTGTGATCCTTAGGTTAACCTGACTCTCTCTTGTCTCCGTCGCTCTCTCTCCCTTCATTTCTATCCTCATCTCTCTCTCTGCAGGGTGTGGTTCCAGTCGGGCATCAACTTCATGGCTGTGAAACCCAGCAACCTTGTCGCGTGGGAGATCAAACAGGAAATGGCACCGGGAAGCAGTTCGTTGGCGGTGATGTGTCAGAGAAAGGCCTCCTCCACAGCAGAGAGGTAGGACTGAAGCTCACATAGCTACCCTGTTTTGTGTTTTTTTTCCGCTGCTGCCGCTTTCATTCAGCAGCTGGTTGGCTTATTCCTTTTGTACAGAGTATTTGTGGGCGCAGCATAACATTTTTGAAAGGTCTTTCATTATTCGACTTCAAGGCCGTTAAACTGTTAATGCCCTACACTCAGTAATAAGAGATCTTGGTTGTTTTCACAGTGAGAGTTTCTGTGAAGTAAAAGTTGTCAGTTCATTAAAGAAGGGCTCATTATGCTTTGCAGCGAATGTGGTGTGACAAAGAAAAATTGAAATATTTATCATTTGTGTATCATCCACAGTGGATGGGCACAGATTTCTATGAGCCATCTTTAATCCAGATTCAGACATTATTGAACACTGTGGACAATGCAATTGCACTTACAGTAACAGGAAAAGCCTCTTGTTGTCTGTTGATTGGCTGTTGGTCTGACCTTTGAACTCCAGCTCTATCTATACCCTAGAGATGTGTGTGTGTGTGTATGAGATGTGTGTGTATCAAGGAGTTGGGGTTAGTGGAAGGTAAGTGGGCTGACTAACGGCTGTTGAAAGCGTTGACCTGCGTGTCATGCTAAATTTGCCCTTTACTCGGTAATTGTTCTGTCCCTGTATGGTTGGTGTGTGTTTCGTTTGTGTCAGTGAGGTATAACCGGTGACAGCAAAATAAAGAAAACCCCGTACTTTTTCTGTTCTTTTGCTTTTTTGTTGCTAATTTGGCAGACAGGTGATCACTACTCGACCCCAGTGCAAGGTTAGGGTGTATTTCTTGCTGCATTGCATAGAATAAATTTATTGAGCGTGGGTGGGTGAGATGTAAAACTCCAAGGTGGTGAAAAAATGTCGCTTAAAGGAAAAAAAAAAAAAGAAAAATCAAGGCTGAAAACAGATATTGAGGTTAACTAGGTTGCAGAGAAGATGTGTTTCAGTGGCTGAGTGAGTTAACAACAGTTAAAACGAATTACATGAATTAAAATACCCTCGATGCAGGAAATACCAATGGTTTGACTCACATTCTACAGCTCAAAGCAAGCTCCAAGGACCATATTCAGAGAAAGATTTCTTTGTAAATATCTCCACAACTGGAAAAAAAAAAGCCTATTCTACGATTGACAGCTAGAAAAAGAGGCACAGCAGGGCTTATTATAGTTATTGTTAAATCTCTGCCACACCTTCAAGGGCAAAACAAATCATTCAGCTTTTTTCTGTGTGTGTTTTTGAAATGTTGATAGAAGTACTTCAGTGCTTGTTTTAATTCAGATGCAGTAGATGACATTTTAGAGCAACCCTATAACTCTAAGTGAAGTGTTTATACTAAGTTCAGATACACTATGATAAATTCAACTGAATAGTATAATGTAAAAGATCATTTCAGCAAATACCAAAATCTACTGCACATTTCTTAACATTTGAATTAACCAGGGAAGTATATCTGTGAGCACTGCTCTCTTTTTCCGGACGCCTGGTTCATGCTCATGCAGTTACACAGTTTCACGCCCTGGAGCGGCCCAGTACAACCAGAATACAAACACACACACACACACACACACACATCATAGACATTGCTCAGTGTGAGAATATTGGATGCAAGACTGAGCATGTTGGCCAGTTTGTTGCTGAATATAGGATACTGTATATAACGTATGTGTTTGTTTATGTGTTTGTGTCAGGCAAAGTCAACTGGAAACTGTTGACTTTGCATCACTTCCCATCCTGGCTGAATGGAAAGTGATTTTTTTTCTCTCCTTTCTTTGTAATGTATGTCTCTGTTTGTTTTTATTTATATCACCTTTTTCTATCTGTCCATCCATCTCTTTTCCACTCACTCTCTCCCGTCCTTCCTGCTTTTTCTGCCTCCCTCCTCTTCCCTGTCTCCTGTCTTTCTCTGTTGGTTGAGAGCGGGACTAATTAATGACTTCCCATAGCTTGGAACTATTATTGCAGGGTCTCGGCTCAATACGTACCACTTAGCTAGCTGTTAGCCACATCTAGCCCTGACTGATGGACGGCATCGGCAGCAACGGACAACCCAAATGTGCCACAGACGAGAGTGAGAGTGATGACACAACAGCTTTGAGCTTTCAAATTAAGAGCATAAGACACAGTTTTCATCAGATGCTTATAAAACTTTGAACCTGGTGTGTTTGTAGAGTACGTATGGTAAAGGATAGTTTTTTCAGGAGTGGCATAGAGAGTCATACCATTACCTTATGCTAAGCCCTGTCCCCATAGTTACTGTTTCTATGCCTGCCAAACCTTCCATTCTCATAAGAAACAAGAAGTTTAAAATGATAATGTGTCAGATTAACCTTCAAAATCCATAGTAATTTTTGAAATAGTGGGTCCTTAATTTCAAACAGGTGGACAAAAGCAGGCTCTTCCTTTCTCAATGGCAGCTGTTGATTTTGCCAACTGTCACTGGCAGATTTGATCAACTGTAGCTCACTAACTGACTGAGCTAATGTTATCTCCATGTGTCGGCTGAAATTCAATTCAATTCAATTTTATATATATAGCGCCATACATAAGAGAAGTGACATCAGGGCACTCCTCGTGTAGAGCAGAGAGAGGGGGACAGACACAGAGGGAGAAAGAAAGAGAGAGAGAGTGGGGGGTAGGAGGACAGAGAAAGTAGCAGGTTCCACGTAAAGATGTATAATAATAATAAGACTAATAGGAAAACTAATAATAACAATAATTATAAGAATAATAGGGCTTAATGTAATAATAATAATAATAATAACTGACGCAGCAGGTGTTGAGCAGGATCATGGGGGCAGTAGGTGATTTGCAGTCACAGATCCAGACTCTGCAGCTCCGGAGGCAGAAACACCTGCAGAAAGTGACAGGAGGAGAGAGGAGGGAAAGCACAAAACTAGAGGAGAGAGAAAAAGCCAAGTTAGTTAAGGATGGATAGGGAGAGGAGGAGAGAGGAGCTCGGTGCATCGTGGAAAGACCCCTGGCAGTCTAGGCGTATAGCAGCATAACTAGGGGATGGTTCGAGACAAACCTGAACCAGCCCTAACTATAGGCTTTATCAAAAAAGGAAGGTTTTAAGCCTTCTCTTAAACATGGAGAGGGTGTCTGCCTCCCGGACCTCAACTGGAAGATGGTTCCACAGTAGAGGAGCCTGAAAACTGAAGGCTCTGCCTCCCATTCGACTTTCGGAGAATCTAGGAACCACATGTAAGGCTGCGTTCTGGGAGCGCAGTGTTCTAGTGGGGTAACAGGGTACTATGAGCTCTTTACGATATGATGGTGCCTGACCATTAAGGGCTTTGTAGGTGAGGAAGAGGATTTTAAATCTTATTCCGGATTTTACAGGGAGCCAGTGCAGAGAAGCTAACATAGGAGAAATAGAGTCGATTGTGATTAACATTGAGCCAGCGGCAATATCAACAAGACAGAGACATGGCATTGAATTAAGTGCAGAAGGAATCACTTCCTTAAATTTAGCTACAGCACTATCAGATAGACATCTAGTAAAGACATTTTTGCCTAATGGCGTGTAGTCTAGTAATAGTAATTCAAAAGTAATTAAATAGTGGTCTGATGAAAGAGGATTCTGTGGAAAGACTAATAAATGTTCAGTTTCGATATAGCCATAAGCTAGAACAAGGTCAAGGGTGTGTTTAAAACAGCGAGTGGGTTTATTTACTCTCTGAGCGAAGCCAATTGAGTCTAATAATGAGATAAACGCAGTGCTAAGGCTATCATTATCAATGTCCACATGAATATTAAAGTAACTTACTATAAGTAATTTACCTTTAATAAGGACTAAACTTAATAAAAACTCTGAGAGATCAGACAAAAATTCCAAGTACGGGCCCAGAGCGCGGTACACTATAACAAATAGAATAGGCTTTAAAGTTTTCCAGGTTGGGAGACTAAAAACAAGGCATTCAAATGAGTTATAATTGAGTTTAGGTTAATAGGCTTGAGCTGAAAATGGCTGCAATTCCACATCCTCGGCCGGTGCCTCGAGGAATGTGGGTATTAATATGACCAGGGGGAGTGGATTCATTTCAGATCAATGTGATAATCTGATTTTAGATTGTTGACAGAGATCTAATGTTTAAAGTACTTTTGCAGTGGTGGTCTTAATTTTTGACTGTTGTAATGGAAGCGCAGAGAAGTGTGTAAGACTGCAACTCTGCCTCCTGGTCTTAACTCTAGATTGTCATGGTTTTGGTCTACTAATAAACTCAGTCAGATTCTTAGATATGAGATATGATATGCTCCATCAGAAGTCTGACATATTAAGTCTCTCCTAATCAGACCAGGTCTTCCCCAGAAAGTCCGCCAATTATCTACAAACGCCACACCGTTTGCTGGACAACACCTTGACAGCCAGCGGGTTGAGGTGGCGTTGTCTTTGGTGGACTTTTTAATGTCTCCAGCTATGTTGCTATTAAATGCTATAAAACAAGAATTTAGTGGCTACATACGTCATGATGTGCTAATAGCACAATACTGATACGACCCATTGGAACATCTCCTGAAACTGCACCCCTATGGTGACAACATACCGGACCTTCATCGTCATGGTTACAATAATAAACACCCGGTCAAGCTTATGGAACAGGTTTTGGTTTAAACAGAACAACTACTTTGTCAGGTTTAGGGAAAGATCATTGTATGGTTTACAGAATCTGCTTCATTAAAGTTGGAGGACCTTTGTTGTAATGGTTACAATGATAAACGCAGTTAAGGTTGTGGTACAGTCATGGTTAAAAAAAAAAAAAAAAAAAAAAGACAGTTTTAAACGGAAAACAAACAGCGGTGTCCTGTGTCAAAGTCCTTTTTATCTTTTGTTGACCCATCAATCCACCCCAACCTCCTAATGTCGACTTTGTTGGTCTACATACTGCGTCACCTCAATGTGTAAGACATGGGAATGAAGAAAAAGCAATGTTCTTGTCTTAGTATTAGTTTTATAAGTGAATGTCAGTACTAGTATTTCATTTTAATGTAACCCTGTTTGGCTGCTTAGCTTACATACTTGATTGTATTTTCAAACTGCACGTTTTCACTTTTAACATGAGAAAAGTTTCTAATGTTACCATAGACTTTGATAGCATCCACGACTGGCATCCACACAGTGGGGAAATACTACACAGTTATTGTGCTAGTTGTGAGCCGGGCTTTTTTTAATGTCAATTTAGTTAATGCAACTTAATGACAAGCTCCTTGGCCTTGGCAGTAGCATTTAGTTACTATTTAGTTAATAGTTAGCATTAAGTAACAGATATCCTAACGATCACAGTGAATGTTAGAGCAGATAAACACAGTATTTAATCCACACCTTGGTTATGGAAAGGCCAAAAAAATGACACCATCTTCCAAACTCATTAAATGCCGATCATGACTCTTACTACAGCCCCAAGCACACTGCTTGGGGCTGTAGGCTGTGTTTGAAAAGAAACACTAGTAATATCATTAATGGTAACTACTGTGGTAAGATTTCTGGGATATTTCTAGAATAAATTGCTCATGGATTCATGCTCCTGTGGTGCACTTCAGCATGGCTCGTGAAGTACTTATGGCTTCTGATGAATTTTGGGATTGCCAGCCACTGTGGCCTTGAGGCAAAGAAGTTATTTACCTGGGCTGTTGTCGTTCATCAGGATGGTGTTGTTAGAGGTGTTGAGATGTAGGTGATTCTAAACAGCTGCTTATTTCCCGAGCATTGGCATATAACCATTTGTGGTACTTTTTTTTCTTTCTTTCTTTCTTTCTTGCCCTGAAGGAAAAACTCATCAAAGTGGCATCAGGGTAAACACAGAAAGTGATGCTTTAGAAACCAGATTTTGATATGGCTCCCACAAAGACATGCACAGTGAATCACAAATACAAACACACACTCACTCACACCCACTTACACACATGCAATCTCCTGCCATCTTCAAAGTGATAATGTAAACAAAAGAGGTGCCTCAAAGCTCAGATTATGATGCGGCAAGCACAAATAAATACATGTGTATTGATGTACACACATGCATGAATGCAAAGGCCTCTATAAACTTGGGCAGAACACACACACACACACACACAGGAAGCAGGGCTGATTCAGTGCAGTACTGCTGTGTTACCCAGCTAATGATAGGGAGCTACGCAGACTGTAGGTGGGAGTGAGGCTGACATTTTTTCCACTACAGGGAAGACACATACACAGACATACGTACAGTATATACAGACTGTTGCCAGCATACAACAAGCAAGATTGCAGGCTTTTATCAGCGATGTGTGGGCGGGATGGCTAATTAAAAGAGCTGATCTGTATTAATCACTAATGAGATATTACTGGTTGAGACATGAAACAGTGAGAGATGCTTTTCCAATGAATGAGAGTGCGTGAATGATTACTACCTCCGACAATTAATTTTGTAAACTGATTCCTGTTACCTATTGTAATTCTATGATATAATATGATCTGACATGATACGGTGTTCAGTGTATGGGAAGTGGATGCAGTCATTAGAACCAAATGTGTAGGATTTGCTGTGTGTAGGTGTGTTCGTATGTGTGGTTGCTTACGTGCTTATGGTCGTGTATGTCTACGAGTTGGGTGTATGCATGCTGTTTTACATATATAGCTTTTTTTGCATGTATGCATGTAGGTTGACAGTTATCTGAGACCAAAAGAAGTAACTGATTGTTGATCATGATTGTAATTACTGTTCCACCATCACGTGTCCCAGGAGACTTCAGTCATTTTTCCATTAAAGCACACTATTTGCGCAGAAGTTTGGATCAAAGCTCTCTTACAGCCCTCATTTGTTTCTTTATTGATTTTGATTATGCAGTAATTGTTCATTATTTGTGTACTTCTCAGTATCTGACCATTTTGATATCATTTTGCTGTAATTATACAGCACTGTCATGCTGCGTTATTGACACTCTGCTTAGTTCTGCCTCCCTGACCTTCTGCTGTTGTGTACCAGTGCTCTTCAAAAAAAAAAAAAACTATAATGAGATGTTTCGATGTGCATGTGTGTGTCTTCATTCCTTTTAGAAAATGCAATTGAGGCACCCTCAAGCAGGATTTGTCTTTTGTTGGAATTTATTTTGATTACCATTTTAAATTATTATTCATTTATCCTTCCCTGGTCATAAATATAGTTTTAAAATCTATTATAATATTATACGGTATAATCCTGCTATGTGTGTTTAACACATTTCTTGAATTATTTCTGTCACTTTCCATTTTCACTTAGTATTGCTTATAGAGTAGGCCTGACCTTATTGACTTTTTAGTGTTGCTACTGATATTGTTAGTCTTTTTGACAGCCTCTCAGGAGTTTTGTCTCACTTGTAAAATTAGCTTCTTTTTTCAGTCTATTTTGTAACTTTTCACGCCAGGTAAGTTAAACCTTACAAGAAGTGGAACAGGCTCAAATTGACCTTAGTTTCGTCTGGTGGGTTATATGAGGAAAATGTGCCATAGTTTATGAGTGTGGCTGATGCTGCTAGAATGGGAGCAGTGCTCTATTTCATGATCACGATGAGATCTATAGATTAACACTGCTAATGGGCCTCGTTCAATACCAGAACTGGGGTAATGCACTTTCCACACTGCATACAGTGACATGCTATTTATCTGCTTGTGTGCATGCGTGTGTGTGCATGTGCTAGATAGCATTCAAGTTTTTCATCATCCCGAACCCTTTGCTTACAGTGGCAGCCATGGGGAAAAAAAGCCCATTTAAAGATTTTACAATACTTTCTGCTGTAGCTGAACAATGGAAATTAAACGAGTTAGTATAAAGAAACTACTTCAGCAAGAGAATGGCAGACTATTCTGTGCCAACTGTAACATTATAAGAAGTTGAAACTGGACTTATTCTGGCTTCTTTTTGGTGAATGGAACAAAATCATGGCAGCAATTTTCCAGGAAATCAGTGAAATTGTAGCATTTTAGAGGAGACAGTCATCAGCATGAATACCTGTTGTTGAAGAAATAAACAGCAGACGTTAGTCTCTAAAAGGATCTGTGATCAGTTGCACTAAAAGCTTTTGTCGTTGTTCAGCATTGCCACATGCTAAGAGTTCTATCTGGTAAGGTCAGAAAATTTTTATTACTTTGTTTTTCAACATATATCATATTAGTCCTTCGGCGGCCTGAACCTTTAATAATAAGCACACCTCCATCTTGTTTCTAACTGTTGCAATTTAAAGAACACGATATCTCCAGATACCACGATTGCAGGAATTATGATACAGATGTTTGTTTTTAAAATCGTTCATACAGTTATTTTATCAAAGCATTTTACAACATTGCTAGATTGTTGTTTTGCATCTTATTCACAATTTGATTTAAACTCTGTTTTTAAATATAAAGTGACAGTTGTTGAACACTGTTGATGCATTTACTATTATCATTAGTGCCACATAAATTTCTATCTTGAGCACTGTGCAGAAAACCAAATCCTTATACACCTAGCAAAGGTTCTTTGACCAAATAGTTTTTAGATTCTGGTTTGTAACTAAGATAAAATGAGAGCAAAACTATCAGCTCCACATGAGCTGGTTTATTTTTACAAACTGGCAAGTCAGTGAATCATGTCTTAATAATAGCCATGCCTTGCCAGTTCAATCCAAGAATCATACAGTGGTGAATTCATACTGATGTGATATTATATTGTGGGCAACCCGGAAGGCCATTAGTGGTACCGGAGAGAGGCAAGTCTCCTGACTTCGGCGGCGTAAAATCGACTTAATATTTGATTTAAACATCCGAAAGAGAGACTCTAAAATTACAAAGCTCTCTCCAGCCTCACGCCAACTTTCCCACAGGCTACGCATAACAGACAGGATTGAGCCAAGGGCTCTGGTATAATCATCAAGCAATCTGAAATTTCTCTGAATGCTACATGTATCATTATCTGTGCTCTCAATGCTCTCAATGCATCTTAATAAACCTTGGAAAAAAATAATAACAATGTCTCTACTGTAGTTTAATGGACCCGGAAGCTTGTCAAAACAATTAAAATTACCTGCGCTGTCTTCATGTTTGTTCCCGTCTGCACCTTCACAAGTAGTAATCATCACTGTAGCGCCATGTTGTGGTAGCGAGAATGGTGCCCAGTGGATACGTACATAGTCAGCTACATACATCCACCACATACACACTTATGCACACACACACACACACACACACACACACACACACACACACACACACACACACACACACACACACACATACTAAGCACACATTTCCTGTATATTCATACTCAAGCACAAACATAAATACATTCTAACACACATACACATTCATACATTCCCACACTCATATACATACATACATACTACAGTACAAACATATATACATTACATACTCACACTCATTGTGTTCATGTATATATATATACAGTATATATGTTTATGCATGTATGTATTTATATATACCCATACCTGTATGTATTTATGCATGTATATATGTGTCTATATGCATGACAGTATGCATGTATGTGCCAGTGCTTAGTATTGGTATACTATATATAGTATGTATCTGCAAGTGAAGTATTCAATTTTGGTATGATGGCTTCTCATACTACAGCACAACATGAGTTATTCATTAGTCTAGGTCACAGATTTCATAAAAGTTATATAAACTTGTCATAAGTTATTCAAGCACAAACAGTGATGTGTGTGAATGTGTGTGTGTGAGTGTGTGTGTGTGTGTGTGTGTGTGTGTGTGTGTGCGTGCGTGCGTGCGTGTGTGTGTGTGTGTGTGTGTGTGTGTGTGTGTGTGTGTGTGTGTGTGTGTGTGTGTGTGTGTTAGATTATGTCGAGTCACTCTTCTGTACAAAAATGCTTGGATCCTGTACCCTTCTGAAGGACGCTTATACTTTTGAAACTTGAATCACAAATACAGCTCCACACAGAGACACACATATGTTTGAGGATTAAGTTTTTTATGTTTGTACTGGTTTAAATCCACACAAAAAGAGAGGGGAAGCTGCATGGCACAGGGTTAAGTGTTGTATGGTTTTAGTTGTTTGTAAAGACAAACTAACTTAACAGAGAGCTTTTGTTTGAGTGCTGGCAGTCTCCCTGGGATACACACATTCATACACACAAGCACATTCACACAGAGAGCATAGACATGAGGCCAAGATGTCTGCAGTCTCAGCTGGCACACACGGGGATTAAAAACACAGCAAGAGGGAGGAAGGATAGGAAGACAGAAGGATGTCTGCCAACGAGTGAGAGAGGGCAGAAAGGGAGAGAGAGGACGAAAGGGAGAGTGACTATGAAAGAGTTAAAGTGAGTCATAGGGAATTGGAGAAATAAAACAAGAAAAATGACAAATAAAATGGCCTTGACGGCATGACACTGTTGCTATTAGTGTTTTTCCCTGGAGAGAGGAATATGGAGAATTCCTTTCAGAGAGTTACACTCATTTTCATTCATTGTGATGTGTGTGTGTGTGTGTGTGTGTGTGTGTGTGTGTGTGTGTGTGTGTGTGTGTGTGTGTGTGTGTGTGTGAGACAGAAAAAGATATTTATACATTACATGTTTATGTTGTGAGCATGTGGAAACAAATAGGGGAATGTGTTCTTGGGTCTGTAGCGTCTCTCTGCCCCATCACTCTAACTAGGGCCAACTAGGGTTTATCCTAAAGGAACCCCCCCGATACTACTTAAGCAAAGCACACACAGACACACACACACACACACACACACACACACACACACACACACACACACACACACACACACACACACACACACACATATACACACACAACATTATATATGTCTCCTTATCAATGCCTTTCACTGACTACATTATCTGCTCATCTTTTCTGGATCCATATTACACTCCTGGCATTAACCTTTGACCTGAACCTAATCCTCATTGTGACTTAAGCCTTGTGGATAGTTTCAGTATCATTCACTCAGGTTTTGATATATCTCTCTCTTAGATCTTCCTGTTACTCTGGATAATCCAAAAAACCTGTTCAAGTCAAGCTAAGTCAATTTTATTTGCAAGTACACATGGAGAATATGCATCGGGGAAGACGTCAAGCATATTCCAGGTGCCATTACAACTGTTAGGAACTGGGTCATACAACCATCAATACGTGCACAGTTTACATATGGACTCTTTCTTTGGTACAAAATAGTTCAAATAAAAACTGCTGACATAGAGGTCTGTGGATAACCCGAAAGTAACCAAAGCTTTGTTTGGAAAAAGACCTGTTTCTTTTGACTTTTTGAATGTAATTTTGATGTAAGCACCAAAAACAAAATTCATTTCACCTTCATTGCTTTGAAATGCCAGCAGAACTCTTAGAGGCGGACATCTCTAGATGCTAGCAAATAAAACCAAAACAATCTGCAGCTAAACACCACTGGAGGTAAGTGAAAATACTGGATGTCCCTTTGAGTGCTTGTAAATGTAAAACTAAATTCGCTAAACCTAAAAGGACTGTGAACTTCAACAGCTTCCTAAACACAAGCCCTTAAGTGTCATCTGAATCACCCGCAAGGCATGATGTCTTAAAAAAGTTGAACAAAAAGTTAGCCTGAATGTTCAAACTGTACTGTAGGTTAGCGATGTGGGTTAAACTTTCTCCTGACCATTTCCCTGATGTCTTAGCTTTCTTAACTTTACAAAACCTTTAAGCAATGAAAAATTGTTTGATTTTTATCGCTCCAACATGCAGTGCAATTTTAACAGCAGCCTCATACAATTGCACAAGCCTTTTCAATTTGCCATCCATTCACTCTGCTTTTCCAAACGGTCAACTTCCAGCATATTATAGATGGGTTCCATGGACTGTATTTCAGCACCTCAACCTCTGCACATAGATTTGTCCCACAGGGACAATAATGCAAGAGCACACACATACACAAAGAGTCTGAGAGGTTCCTTTAACAAAGAGCAAAGGAAATGACCACCCAAGTGGTAATAGTCTGTGTTTATCGATCTTTCCTGGCTTTCTTCCCTCCCTCTTCTCTCTTATCTTGATTGCACAATGCAGAATGTCAAAATGTCTCTAAAGGTGCATACGCATACACATACTGTACACTACTGGACAAAAGTTTTCCCAGCAGTTATTTAAATTTACATAATTCAATGTTTCAGTGTTTCTAAAATTAATGCATGGAACAAATAAACCAATGGTAATTTTAAAAACAAGGAATTGAGGAATCTTCTTGTTGAACTAAATTTAATTTAAATTTTTGACTCATTCAGGAGCCGGACACACTTGTGACGTTCTTTCTACAATTGATATCAAATATTTTTCAGAAAGTTTGTCCCAACACTGTTGCAGAAGTTCCCACAAATGTGTTTTACTTGCAAGTAGCTTTGCTTTCACCTGCTGTCCAGTTAATCCCAAACCAGCTCCATGGGGTTTAAGTCTGGAGACTGTGCTGGTCTTCCATCATGTGAAGCCACCGCCTAGTTCTTTTCTTCTAATGTTTTCGATCATTATCTTGCTGTAGGATGAACCCCTGACCAATCACTCTGTCTTCCTTTGCTACTTGCCTTTTTCCTCACCATTCTGATACCAATATACAGAACTACTTCCTGGAGTACAGTGTTGTCCTAATAATGCATCAGAGGGTGTAGTAACACAGTTTGTTCCAACACTGCCTTTGTACAAACGGAGGGTTGTAAGTAATCTGTTTATGGTGACATAAACTTGATTTTTTTTTTTTTTACCATTGGGCAGTTTACCACTTACCTTTGTACCATTTAAGGTTATTCACTGGGCCTGAACTGCTGGAATTTAAATAAAAACTGGAAAAATTTGACTTTTCTAAAACTTTTGACCAGTAATGTATACTCACACAATATGTGATTTTTGTTGCCTTACAGTTTTTTGAAGAATCATGGTTTTCTCCCTCCTCTATTTTTTTATTTTTATTCTACTTTTTTTCCCCCTGATCATCTATTATCCCCTCTTCCCCATCTCTGCTTAGATTGCTTATAGATTGACTATTCTGTTGTCTATGGCCACATTTTCTATTTCAGTTCCGCTCAAGCAGTTTGGTTTGCAAAAGGTCAGCAATGGCATATCATCTTTCTGTTGGACATTGTCTTTTTGTCCGCTCACATCTTGAAAAATAGTTTGGTTCCAAACAAACATTTTTACTTCCCCAAGTTGGCTTCTTTTTCTTGTAGTTGGAGCTGAGTTTGTTGGTGAAATCTGTGAAAATGTGCTGGTTTTAAAGATGACAAGCATCAACAGGGCTTTGACAAGGGAGGTGAAGGAAGGAGGAACTGAGAGAGGATCATTTGGGTGAGCATGGAATAAAAGAGGATAGAAGGAGGGAGGAGAAAGTATAGCAGGAGGGGAGAGATTAGGTAGGAAAGATAAAAAAGGAAGAAATACTTGTAAGTTGGAGATGTACAGCATAAATGGATGAAAAGAATTAGAGGGGGAAAAATAGAAATGGAAAAGTAAGGAAGGTTTAAGGGGTCAGAGAAGGGAGGGAACAGTATTTGAGAAAAATAATTTCTAAAAATGTTCAACTCCAGGTTTTTAAACAAATCAACACATGCATCATTGATAGTTTTCTTTGGTCCAAACCACATTAGGAAACCACATTGGCATCTTTATTCACACTAACACTGCAGCCAAACCATCTACCTTTTGTTAGCAGGGATCATCAGAATGAATTTGATTTAAGTCCTTCTGACATAAGCTGGGATCCATCAGCTTGTCTCCAAGCTTTGCCATAATTTACCTCCTCTTGAGTTCATACCATCATTCAATTAAGTAAGCTGACCCATGTGAAAGTCCCCCCAAAACACCATTAACTGTGTTTCTTAGACTGCAGCTTCAATTCAGGAAGTGTGTAGTAAAAAGTGATACCTCCACAAAGGATACTCCTGCAATTCTCCAGGTTATGAGACATTGTATATAGTGTACGTGGAGGAAAGCACTGGCTGTCAATTACAGGGAAAAGTACATCACGACACTTGGGATAAAGTGGGATTCAGTGGGATAAAAGCAGCCATTGTGTTCATTACGAGTGGTTTGGTGAACGCTCCTATGCTCCACCACTCTATCATAGCCCTGGGAGGATGACCTGGGCTGGCTAATTAGGCCTCACAAATATGGATGGGGTTTATGTGTACAGCCTCACCTAGCATCATTCTGTCACTCGCTGAAATGACCCCGGCCACCTGAGCACACTCAATCATCAGTTCAGACTCATATGCATACACACATGCAAGTCTGAATGCATGCAGACGCATAGACACGCATGCACTCGGTTCACACATACACTGAATTTATTGTATATGCTGCGTAAATACACATGCACGGTATAGGTCACATTTAATGCATGCACTCATATCTAAACACATAAACATCCATGCCAATACACGCACTGTGCTTTTCCGAATGTTTTTGTAGGCCATGCTTTAAATAACCTTCCAATCCCATTGGCTTATTCCCCTTGCTCTAATACCCATTCCTTCCTCGCTCCCACTCATGCTGCTCACCCTCCCGTCTGTCTCCCCTATCCTTCGTCTCCTCACCCTCAATGCCCCTGTTAAACCCCCTCGGGAGCCTGCATAGCGGGATGTGTGGCTAATTAAGGCGACCTATGCGGACCCCACGTGTTCAAGTCCCTCTTCTTATAGATGTACAGTGTCCTAGAGCGAGCGGCAGTACCGATGCTAAGACAAACTCCCTTTCCCTTTTGTGGTTGTCTGTGTGTCTATTTATGTGTGTTGGCGAAGAGGTGTCAAACGTTGGAGATATCCCAGTTCCATTTTGCTCTTCTTTTTGTCTTTCTCTCTGTTTTCTCTCTTATTCCCATTCCTTCTCTCCCGGCGTCCTGCATTTCCTCCTTGCCTCTTTCACACCATACAACTTGTCCTCCTTTACTTTTTCGTTCTCACCCAACCCTCCTCTCTTTCCTCTTGTCCTCCGTGTCCCTCCCTTTTCCAGTCAGCTCCATTCTTGCATTATGCCCTCCTACTTTTGCCTTCCTCCCCTCATAGGTGACAGGAATCCCAGGGTCCCATCGCTGCTGTTTAATTAATTCTTTTCATCGTGTAAATCAAAAACTGAGCTTGTGTCCTTGACTTGAGCGCTCTCAAGCATGCACGAGTGAACGAATGACACAAACAAACTGAGGGGACTGGGCACTTCCGTCTCCCAGGAGGAGACTAAAAGGATCTGCTAAGAGAAGAAAAGGAGAGAAAAAGAGATAAAAAAAAGTTGCCTTACTTTGTTAGAAATGTGGGACAGAAGATTATCTTTCAACAGGCAGGGAGGGGCCAGAAGAGACAAGAAAGGATGGAAGAAGTACTGTATTCTTGGCTTTTGGCACACTGGTGAATGGTGGTGTTTAGAATGACCAGCTGAGAAAGAGAAAAAAGGGAAAAGAAATCAATAGCATCAGTCTTTTCAGTAAATTCCTAAAAACAACAGATTGCGTTGATGTGACAAAGACTGGTTGGATGGGTCAACAACACGTCAGACTTTGAGATGGGAGACTACTGTTCGTTTACTGACAGATAACTTTGGTTTCTTTTATCCTTGATCAAATTTGTTTGTGGCTAAACCTAACCAAACCTTAACCATAACGGTGTCAAATCAGGAAAAGCTTAGAAGTGCCGCCCTGCAGGGTAGTTGCAGATGGTGTAATTTATCTTTTTATTTGGCAGAATTGCTGTTTTGGGGGTATCGGTGACTGCCTCTGTTTGGACTGACAAACTCAGAAGAGAAAGAGAGAAAAAGACAACTGGAGATGAAAATCAACAATGTATTTCTCCAAATTTGGAGAATTTTTTAAACCCTCTGATGCAGAATTTTGGCCTCTCCATGAGAACACGAAACTGTAAAAACTCTTAGTGGTGGATCACTTCGGCTTGTGTGTCAACGACGAACACGGCTAGCTGTGAAAACTAATGTGAATTGCAGGACACATTGATCATCGACATTTTTAACACACGTTATGGCCCCAGTTTTCTGTAAGCATGTTTCAGGGTCATTGCCATCAATCGGAAATGTCCACGTTTCCACAGCTGGGGCAGAAATAGGACTTTTTGCCAGTGCAACTGCAAAATTTACTTAAGACTTAGAGATCGCCGTTTTTTCACATAACCTTGTCTGATTGTAGTAATTACCTCGTAAATTAAATTTGGGAATATGAAGACAACATATAAGAGGAGGACAAAAAGGTGTTGGAAGAATATGTCAAAAACTGAGATACGTGACATGCTGTTTAAACCACAACTTTGTAAAACTATGCTGAGAGAGGAGGAGAGGAGACAGTACAAGGAGGGAAGGATTGAAATCTTCGCTTTGACGGAATGTTTTTCACTTTAACAGCCAGCTTAGAGAGAAGGGAAGAGGAGAAGGATAGTGGGAAGGAGGGGGAAGGAGAAACTGAATGTGAGGAAACCAATTTTACGTGCTTTTCTTTCATAGTTCTGGTGAATGCTTATATTTTTAGCAGTGTGCAGGAGGAGAGGAGGATGGCGACAGAGGGAGTAAAAGATAGAGAAAAAGGAGACGAGCAGCTGTATGCTTTGCCTGGTTGTCTTTCCATGCTGAGACACGGAGGGAAGACAAAGATAAGGAAGACAGAGGGAGGGCATGATAGGGATCTGAGGAGAGAAGGGAGTTAGGAGAGGAGACAGTGTTCTGTTCCTGTGAACACTTGTCTTCCTAACATCCAGCCAACAGTGGGGGAATGATGGAGAGAGAAGAGGAGACACAGGGAGCGAATGACAAAGGTTAAGAGACAATACATTGTGGTTTGCTCTAAGGTTGGTAAATTCCTTTGAGAAATGGGGAATGGAGAGGGAATGCGATAGTATGAGATTCAAGGCTGCATCTTAAAATCATTTATTTATTTGTATAATGCTTCCAGGAGAGTTCTTGCCAATCAAATGTCTTCACAGCAGTATTGCATTATGAATCCTGGGTTTTCTGTGGAGAAGATTATATGTTTCTGGTGGCATGCTTGTTCATCCACGGCGGTAATGACCCAGTTCCTCTTTTATTTATTCCAAACAAACTTCTGTTGCTGCTGCCCAAAAGCACATCACTTCATGTGTGCCAGTATTTTTCCCTGCGAAAATGTATGCAAGGAACCACTCACACCTTGGCTTTGTTACTTCCAGCTAAAACTACAAATGGGGACAGCTGAGTCCAGGTGTGGCAATGCACCTTCATTGTGCTTTGTTCTGCTGCAGTCGTGGCTAGTGTGCATTGCTAGGCGGCTAACTTGGTCTGATTTGAATAAAGTTTAAATTTCAGCAGGTACAGGTCTCATAGGTTAGATAAATTACATTAATATTTAATTGGACGCAGAATTAAAAACTTCAGTCAAGCATTCATGGACATGATCTTCCGAGATTCGTGATATCCTCATATCCTCCCCATTTGTATTTTGATTAAGTACTATTTCCATAGATTTTACAGTAAATGCTATTTGTAGCCTTACGGATGGAGCCAGCAGACTGTTCTGGCAGAGGTGTGCTCTGACTGAAGCAAGAGCCTGTCAGTGAATTAAGACGGCTGAAACTAAATATTTTACCTCTAACCTCTTTCAGTGTCCCCTTCTTCCAGTGGTGGAAGAAGTATTCACAGCTTATGCTTATCTAAAAGTACCAATACAGCAATGTAAAAATACTCCATTACAAGTAAAAGTCCTGCTTGAAAAATCCTACTCGGGTACAAGTACATAAGTATTGGAACCCAAAATGTAGTTAAAGTATTAAAGTAAAAGTACTGCTTTGGTCTTTCTGAATGATACATTATTATGAGCTGTTAAACTCATTATAATATATGAGCTGTTAACATCTCAGTTGCTTCACTTGTTCCTCTTTTGTTTTCCTTAGTCTACAATACGCAGCACCAAACATTTAGCAATATAAAGGTGATAAAGGTTGTATCCTGAGGGTGTATACACTTTGATACAGTCTTGCTGCTGCTATGCTTTATACAATAACTATATACACCAGTTGGTCCTCTTCAAAGACAATATGGCTTTCACACAATTCCTCCCTCAAGAATAACAACAATTCAGGTGTCCCTTGGTGGTATTGCCTGAATATGTAACATAGTGTAAGTTTGTTGGACATGATTTTTTTTGTAATACTCAGATATAGCCGATTTCTCCTCTATTTTCCCACAACCAGAATTTCTTTGGGATTCAAACCAGTGGCCTCTGCAGTCAGGCCTCCAGGTTTAACCTCCACTCCCCCGCTGTCCTGTTTTTTCATCCCCAAACAAATTGGCTCATCATCCCGTCCACAGAGGGAAACATCAGGTGTTTGATAAGTTAATAAATAAATAAAAACAATAATGTTTCTCCAGATAGGTTTGTGTGTGCTTCCTGGTGTGACAGTGAAAAACTTCCCTCCCTTCAAGCTTGCTGTAATTGGTTCTTCCTGCCAATAAAAGGTTTACATGTGTTTCATAGCTGACAACAGCACCTGTTTTCACATCTGATGCTTCACTTGCTCTCTTTTCTCTCTTACTCCCCTCCATCCTTCCATCACTCTCAGTCTTTCTCTCGCTCCCAGTTCCTGAACCCTTTTTTCATTATTTCTCTCTGTTTATATGTGGCTACATTCTATCTCTCCTATCTATTTCCATCTCTGTTTCAGTTTCTTAACAAGCTTCTTCCTGTCTGTCTGGTACAGCTGTTGATTAACTAATTACGTTGCCTTTCTCACACACACACACACGCACACACACACGCGCGCACACACACACACACACACACACACACACACACACAATCTCTCTCTTTCTCACACACACAAGGAGAAAGATTGCTAGGGCTAAAGCTATTGTTTACAATTAATAATAAAGGCTGTGTGACTGACTCAGAGTTTTTATTTTGTGAAAAAGAAGCTTGATTGGTGTATGTGTGTGTGTGTATGCGCATTCCCCAATATCTATTGTCAGCTCTATCACATATGTGAAGGACAAGGCCATGAAATCCAGGGTAAAATTATACACAGTATTATGATTTAGTTTTGAAAGAAAACCAGTGCTTCAACCATTTATCTGCTGGGGTTTTTTTTCTTCACTTTTTTGTCAGCAAGAAAGAAATGCTAATGTACTTTCGTAATTTTAAGTCCAAGAGTAGCCTCTGGGTTAATCTCTCGGTTTGCTCTGCTTAGAGATTATGTTTTATTGTTTAACTATTTTGCATGAACAAATGACAAAACCTAAAAACAGAGGATTTACAATTTGTGCAGGTGAGACATAAACATCCCAACTGGTGTTGCAAAAACATCTCACCCCTAGAGGGAAAATAAGAGACAACAACAGAGCACATAACATCAAACTAAACACAGGAGTGTATTGACGAACAATAGAATCCATGAATAGTATTTAAAGACAATTAAATAAGTGGTAGTGTTATTTTGATAGGAAAGGCGTTTATGTTTTAGTTCCAGTGTAAATTCAAAGAGACAGAAAGCAAGAGAGAGTGTCTTGCAACTATTTTCCTGGTGTGTGTGTGTGTGTGTGTGTGTGTGTGTGTGTGTGTGTGTGTGTGTGTGTGTGTGTGTGTGTGTGTGTGCGCGCGTGCATGTGTTTGTGTGTGTGTGTGTGTGTTTGTGTGGATTTGTTTGGATATGTCAAAAATATTTCCTATCTAGTGTGGCATCTAACTGGCATATTTTCCCATGTTTACTAATATTGATTTGGACTGGAACCATAGGTAATACTTGCGAGAATTGTTTTTTAGATTGGATATTCCCCTAAGGATTTGACTTAAACCTGGCGGAGATGCAAGTTAGCTGACTACAAGTAAAATCCATTTCCATCCCTCTGTCTCTCCACCTTCCCCTCTCTTTTTTCTTGCCTCCTTTTCAATCTCCTTCCTCCATGTAATTAAATTCAATGGTGTTTTTTTTTTTTTGGTATGAGATAAAGTGCAGATGTGCTTATTGCCAAAGAAAATACACCAAACAACAGATGAAATAGGTCACCTATTAAATGATATGACAGCTCTGTCCCATTTCACCCTTTCTCACCCTCCCTTTATACCACTATTGACTGTTCAACCTCTTTCTCTCACTCCCCACCACCTCATTTCAGCATTGGTGGAAACCTCTTTTTCTGTTCCTCTGTCTATCTCTCTCCCCTCTCTCTGTGATTAACGGTTCTGATTATGTGTGCCAGGATACCCATTAGCTTGGACACATGCAAAGGCCTCTGCCCTCTTTTTCATTATACACAGACACACTCACACACACACACACGCACACACACGCACGCACATACACACACACACACACACACACACACACACACACACACACACGCACACACACATACAGTTAGTTTTCACCATAACCCACAAACATATGCATAGGCCCACATTCACACATGCTTCAACACACTTTCTGTCTTACACACAGAGGCACTAATTCTCTTGAGACTAATTATCAGTCAGGTGTGTCATCTTATATTTATTTGGGCCAGTGAGGTGCTAACAAGCATTTCACTTTCCTCTTTTGCCTTTTCTCTATTTTGCCATCTGTTTGCCTTTTTCATTCTCTCCTATTTTCTCTTATGTGTCACCATTTTCTTCCCTCTCTCCCTCATTGTCTTCCTCTTCCTCTACCAGACATTGCTGAGGCAAGGGTTTTCGGGGTTGTGTTCAGTGTCAGATCCAATGAAAAACAGCCGGAGACAAAGGGGAGAAAAAGATGCGCTATACTGCATTAAAATCAGACAGAAACAAAGGTGTGGTTTCGTGTCAGGCATTTGCTGCAAGTTTTACTCATAGAAAATGCTCTCTGCAGTCTTGCTGTAGTCTTAGTGATGTAGTGGCAAACAAAAAAGTGTGGGAACTATGACCTCCTGTTGGTTGGCTTTCACAAGACAAATAACCACCAAAAGTCCAATATAAACAAAACTCAAAGTGAATTCCTTAAAAGCGAGCTATACCACAAAGCTCCTCCAAACATGATGCTCTGATCCTTATCACACTGATGGGCAATTTTAGCAGTGAGGGGCATAATGTTGCTGCTAGGCAGCCACTCAATCATCTGTTGAGCTCTCGTGTGCCGGCGTTAGTGATAACTGTCTCTGATATTGATCAAGAGCAGCCACTTACTTATCTTAACAGAGTTTAATCTCACAAGGATCTTTCTGGGCATCACACATATGAATGTAAGCCCTGGCTGTAAGGCCTGAGTTGTCATTCAAAGCAACGTGGATGGACTATCTGGGGAACCAAAGAAAACCCAACGGGAACTCCTACAAATTATTGCAAGCAAGATCTTTCTGTTGGCTCTGTACTATGTGTCAGTTGCCCTGAGGAGGAAGGCTTCCTCGTGTTCTGCAAAATATGTTGGCACAATGAAATGTACTGAAGAATTTTATGTCCTTAAAATTATAACCTTCTCTTCACTGGGACCACCATAACTTGTAGAAGTTAGTGTCCAAATGCATCTTTCACAGAAGGAAATTACTTATACCAAATTGCAATTAGCGTACATCTTTACAAGTTTCACAGTCCCGTACATGCAGCCTAAATTTTATATCCTGTAGAATGACTTACAATACAATACAATTAAATATAACAATATATTTTCATCAACTTGATTTCTTAACCCAGTGTAGAAAAACGTAATGAATCATGTCAAAATTGCAAAAACTGCATCGCCATCTTTCCAACTGCAGAGGCATATGTAGGGTTCACTCCGAGCCATCTTTATGCTTGACTTCTTCTGCATCATTGCAAACATGGATATATGCACGCCATGGCATATATAATTGTACTGACATGCAGAAAGACATATGAACGTGTATGTATAGACTAAACAGATGTGTAGGCAGATATCAGGATGTGTCCTCACATGCATGCATGATGGATAAGCATGCCTCATAAGCAGTGTGAAACCTACAGCTGAGAGAACTTTCTGTCACTGTTCACCTCTATACTCCTTAATTGCCACCACTATATACACTGTAAACCAAATGTATACTGTTTATCTCGCACAGACTTTTATATGTAACATTCGCGCATTGTTATTCTGTATACAGTATACTGTACAATGTCTGTAATTTTCTTTGGTCTATGGCTGTAACTGCTGGAAATCATCATATTTTAAGTGTTTTAAGAAGGTAATTTAATTTGGTGCATTACGGTCAGCATCTTTTGCTGCCCTCAAAGTGAGATTGTGTAGACTGCACTTGGTCAAGGTTGTCATTCGAGTACAAAAATGCTTGTCATTAAAGTGGTTGAAGTCATAAGAACACTGACACTGAAAGATTTTGGATTTTCTATTTTCTGCATTTTAGTGGTATGTTAGAAACACAAAAAGAGGAGATGACAAGTAATTTATTAAAAAAGAATAACTTCCATAGGCTCTGACTTTTTAAAATCACAGCAACCCCTGAAGCTTTCATCAAAATTTCCACTTCTAAAGTTATGAATTCCACATCGGTGGCTTATTCAAATGAAGTCCCGATTGAACGCACCATTGCTTAGATCTCTAGGTGCGCCATTCTGCACATTTGGAGTCATGAGCCGGCGTTCTGTCTGAACACTAAGTATATGTGTGCCGTTGTCAACAAGTTGAATATCTTGGAAAACGGAGTTGATTCTGATTCTGGCTATTCTCAGTAAGATTAAGGTAACCCTCCGGGGAATTTGTAAGTCGAGGTAGTGTCCCCTTCAGTGACCTATGTGTGTGTGTGTGTGTGTTTGTGCGTGTGGGACATGAGCTAGCTGGCAGGGGGCCGGGGAGTAGCCAAAACGTCAGCCCCTGCGGCATTTCTTCCGCCCTAATTAGCACATTAGCATGTCCCAACAAATGGCCCGAGACATTAGCATGGAAGCTAACAAAGAGGGCATCGACCAGGGCATTTGGTGACATTTTACGCTGGTTCGTTGTTAATCAATGCCATGCTGAGCCAAGGTAAGTGGCTGATAATGTGCTTTTAGAGAGAGCGGGCTGGGAGGGTGGATGTTGCCAGTGTGACAGACAGGAAATGAGAAAAAGGGTATCAATTACAATATGACTTTAGGGAAGGGGAGAGTGTTTGGGGGGGGGGGTATCATTCAACCAGTTTACTTACTATATACATTTTCAATTCATTTTCATTCCAACTCATTTTCTTATAATCAGTGTGTCTTGATTCTAATCTGCTAATTTGCTGTGTCCTTTTTGGAAATTTCCCATGTCTTTGCCGGTACAACTGATAAAGTTTTTCGTCTTGGAGTTTTGTAGGAGAGAAAAAAAATGACAAAAGACTGAGAAGAGAACGAAATAATGGTGTCGCTACTCTTGTAATGCTGACAGAGTTTAAGGCCTTTGTGATGAAAAGGGGATTTATGTTGATACTTTTAATCTGTCATGCCAATGTGTTGGGGTTGCTATGCCCTCGAGCAAGGCATATGCCCGGGATTAATCACATGTAATCCTCACAGACAGCTACTTACTCGCCCTCTCTCGCTTTCCTCTTACGCATACAGTAAGTGTGTGTGTGCTGGAAAAAATACATGCAGTAGTGGATGACACGTCCACACACGCACACACACACACACACACACACACACACACACACACACACACACACACACACACTCACATAAACAAAGTCAGACTTATGCACAGTCATGCACTTGTTCCACCTTTGCACCTTTGATTTAAAGGTTCACGGAAGATTTATCCTCCTACATTTTCTCTGTCTCTGTTTCGCGCACACACACACACACACACACACACACACACACACACACACACACACACACACACACACACACACACACACACACAGAGAGAGAGAGACACACACACAGTTGTTCAGCCTGTGAAACCTGTACTTATAAGTTCATGGAAGATTAATTCTCCTACTTTTTTCTGTCACACACACCAGTGCTTCTTTTCAACTTCTGCTCTCTTTCTCTGTCGCGTCTCCACGTCTCTTAACACACACGTACCCACATAGAGATGTAATTATATGTACACCCAGTAAATGTGCGCACAAGGATTCACATATCGTTACTTAGACAGGACATAATTGTCAGTGAGCCTCATGCAAGAACATTTTCGTATTCTTGTCCTAAAATTCGAATACTTTTTTCTGTGAGACTTACTCGTAAGAGTGTTCCAAGTTGGATTCATCAAACTCTCGTAATTGCACAAACTTGACATATATGGCTCTTTGGAGACTTATGAATACCACCAGTTCATGAGGAGGAGTTCGTTTCGTGAGATTTGATCACTGGCCTAATCAACACCCCTAAAATTGCAGTTAAAGGCTTCCTGGTCTGTTTCATTCACAAAAATGTCATACAAGAGTAAAAAGAAGAATTTCAGATCACAGAGCTTCAAATCTGCTCTCAGAAATCAGTAAAAAAACAAACAAACAAAAAACAAAACATAAATTTAGCAGAGTCAGTAGTTGTATGAGACGAATCAAAACAATTATAAAATGTTAATAGTACATCTGTCAATGGCGTGTTATCAAAAAAGCGCTGTGCTGTGACAGAAAATTTTGCATTAAGTTTGCTATAGATATTATTTAATTAAATCAATTTCAACGTCGTATTTAACTCCAAATTAATTCAGATCAAGCCACTTTGATTCTTCAGTGAAATGAAGTGTGTTTTCCTGCTGTGAAGAAGGGCACTGAATCATTTCATGACTCATACCACAGGTCTGGACAACTGGTGAATTTTGTTCTTGCCAGAGACAACAATTCTCCTAAATCTTCGCAATGAGCCTCTTAGGAACGACTGTGCGTACGACGGTTAATTGCTTGTGGGGCAACTGTCTTTGGTTTTACTGATTTTTACCAAAAGTACTCAATATTTTTTCAAAACTAACAAATCACTTTTCAAGCTGATTTTAAAATATGTCCCTTCGATCAAAAAAGTTGCTGGAACATGAAAAAACAAGTAATAAAATGCAATATAATCTCCTAGTGCTTCTAACAAGGTAGAAGCCAAATCTTTTTTGTTTTTGTTTTCATTTCACCATTTTCAGCTATCAAAGGTCTTGCAGGTGGTCTCTGATTTTTCTGAAGTGTTGCTTGAGTTTTCAGACCTCTCAGCACTGTTATGGGTTTAACTCGCCAAGATGAGGCTGAAAACCTATTTTATTACTATTATTTCGTGTCACTATATCCCATTCTGTGGATGTCTTCCTCTGGAAAAAAGTCTTTTTAATGCCTGAACTTTTGTCGGCAGCCCACCAATTTTTAAATTGCCTCCGGGGCTCCAAAAGGTTTGAAGAACTCATGGTGTTTACTGTTGTGGGTTTTTAAAACTCGACGTCTTGAAATGCTGTGGAAATGGCCAGTGTATTGGATGCAATCTACAGCATTCAGCTCTGTATTGGAGAGTTTTCCGGGTGAAACTATACTGCAGGGATAAAGTTAAGGCCCTCCTGGTTCCCCCAGTTGAAATATACGTAAAGTTCCTGAGTTCTTAAAGAGATTCCTGGATTTTTTGGAAAGGGTCCTGCAGTGGAAACAGGCTATATATGAAGCTCGCAGACCCACAAAGATATATATTAGCCAAAAAAGTTAAAGGAATGTACACACATGTAGTCATACAGATTGTATGTTGTAGATACATTACAAAATACCGCAGAATTGTGTATGACAGCGACTCCTATTCTTGTCTTCTCTTTTGTGCTTTCCCTCCCTCTCCCCCTGTGTCTCCCGGCCTGTATCTGACTCCTCTCACTCCCTCTCTCTCTACTGAAATCTTTTATTATCACTACCTCTTGCTCCCTCGCTCTCTCACTACAACCAAGTCCCTGTTTCTCTCCTTCACCATCTCTTCTTGGCTCTCTCTCATCTCTCCCTCTCTCTTCTTCCCTATTTCTTACACACATCCTGATCTGCAAAGAGCTCTCTGTTCTTTTCCCCTAATTTTCTCTCCTTCCCTCTCGCTCCCTCTGCCCCCGCACTCCGCTCTTCTCACTCTCGCTTCTCTCTCACTGTCTTCCTGCCTGCCCTCATTTTTCTTCGGTAACTAATAGTGCTGGACTCGCCACTTAGGCTCAGCAGAACTGTGTGTGTGTTTGTGTGTGCGCGCATGTCACATTTGTTTCTTGATTTTTTTCCAAATGAATAATGCTTTTCCAGACGCTAAGCTTCATACTGGTGAGTCAGTTAAAATGCCACTCTTAAATACTCCACACTCTAAAAATAAAAGGGTTTGGCAATGGTGTTATTCAGACGGCAACGAGAGGGAAACCCATGAAAGCTCTGTATGGAATCTCTTAGGAATTAAGTGTCCACTTTTGCACATCAGAGGGCATTAGTAGTCAGGAAGGGTCCAAGAAAGATGCCAAATGCCGATTACATTATGGGAAATGTAGGATCCAATATATTTGGAGTTTGCCCACTAACATATATTCTGACTAGTAGTCAGAATATATCAGCCTGTGATGCTTTGATTTTGACAATTTTTTTTTTTTTTTTTTTTAATCTGTCTCCCACAATTCCCCCAGCTTCTAAATCTATACTAAATCACTGGAGTACCCCTTTCAGTGATAACTTGACTTTACATTTTTTATAATGATTTTTTTTTTTTGAGAAGCCTTATATGTATCCCAAAGAATAAAACTACCAACAGAAAGTGTATTAAAATAAAGCCTGATATGTGAAAAAAAAAAAAAAAAAATCAGCTGTAAACATAAAAGTAATTTTTTATGTCATACTTGTAGCTCAGGGACCATGTCATTTGACTGTAAGTTGAATAATGAAATGATAATATATATAATAATAAATATATAAATAAAATAAAAAGATGCTACAAGAAATCACACTGATGGACCAATGGGCTAATCAGGAATTAAGAGACCTTATACCTGTTACTTCAAGGTTGTTGGTTCCATCCCTAGACCAACAAAGACATTTAGGACAGATAAAATTGAAAAAACTGTCATCGAGCCAAGCACCCTTAACTGCTCCAGACTCAGGAAGGGCAACTCATACTGCATACAGTAAATGTACCTAAGAAAGTTGGTATGATGGGGGCGTTGATGAAGAGGGTGGATGAATAAACCCTGAATAAAGTTTAAAACGAGAAGACTGTGCTGCTGCTTTCCACTCCTGCTAAATTCTTCAGAAGTCCGGAGGAAGTGATTTATTGATGGACAACAAATCTGCTTCAAACATCCTCTTTCTCTCACACTGCGCAAGCGCGCGTGTGTGTGTGTGTGCGTGCGTGTGTGTTTGTGTGTGTGCGTGTGTTTGTGTGTGTGTGTGTCATTGATCTAAGAAAGCAGCTCCTATAAATTCAATCAGTCCTATCCTTTCTCCGGCCGTTGACTTTTAGTTGCCCGGCTCCCACCTTGAGAAGCAAGGCTACTTTTATAGAGATAGGCCATTCATTTTCTCTCTCTTTCTCTCTGTGTGTTCCTTTCTGTCTCTCTTTTTCACTTGCACGTTGACTTTTCATTTTCTGTCTGCGTCTGTCTGTCTGTGATTTGTTGCTTCTTTTTTCTGTTTTTCTCTTATTATTAGGTTACGAGGCTCCGTTTTTGGAGCACACCACCATGTGATTGCTTGCGCTTCCATAACTGCAACTATGGCTCTCTTTCAAAACTCAACGACAATTGCTAAACCGCTTTTTAAAACGGCAGGCTTTGAAGAGTGCCTCTGTGAGGACGTGTTACAAAACAAAGGCATTTGTAAAAATAGTGAAGGATTTAAAAAAACAGCCTAATGGCTAATAATGTACATTGCGGAAGGAAATTGCATACACATCTTTCACAATTAGTGGACATGGTATGGCCACATGGTCAATTCACTGTATAATAAGTGCACTGAGCACATTTCAAACTTTAGCCTCACGCTGTGTGAGGCACAGCACATATATTCATGCACAGACAAAAACAAGGTATGTACTCTTTTAAATTCTCTGACAGAGTTTGGATCAATAAGATTGTATACTCCTGAGAAAGATTGGTGTCTCCTTTTCTTCTCTCCAACCCCATCCCCCAAACACACACACACACCTTCCTCAATGTGATAAGGAAATGCCTCCCTGCTTTCTCTCTCCTCATCTGCAACCACAATAGCAACATTCAATCACTGTCTATGTCTCTCCTATTTTCTCTTTCCTTCTCCTTTCTTCATCTTTTCTCACCCTCTCATTTATTCCTCTCATCATCCACTACCTTCTCTGTCTCCCTCTCTCTATTTTCAACACCCCTTTACACACACATGGCCAGGAAATCTTGTTATCCTGCTCTAATCTGTTCCATTTAGATTTTTACTCATGGTGAAACATCCTAGAGGACGTCACTTGTTATGACATGGAAAGCCTGTTCGCAATCACGTAGAAGATTTTCACACACAGAGGAATAGTATTAGTTGGGATCAGTGATATTTTATAACATTTTCAGGTGAACTGAAGAACTGAGCAGTTAGACTGAGAAATCAGCACCGTATGAAAATAGCTCCACTTTCAGGCACTTAAACCTAAACACTTTTTGCAGGTCAAGTGCATGGTTGTGTGAATGTATTTTTTGTAAAGTTCGGCTGATTATAAATTTTGAGTAAGTTAATCTACTGCCCTGAGTTTAACCTTTAACCATTATCCAGGGAAACTTGGCTGCGAACACATGCTCTTCTGAACAACCTCCATTCACACATGTGAGCTGCTTTACAAACCGAGTGTCGATGAGTGTTAACATGGATGATATGTCATCTCGCAGAACATAAAAGATTATATTTACAAATTATGTTATAATTAGCTTAGAGAATGTCAGAAGGGATGTACACAAGACTTGCAAATGTTTTAAACTAAACCTAACTAAGCAATTTGGTGTGGAAATCAGCAACATACACCAGTTAGCCACAACATTAAAGCAGTCACCGGTTTTATTGTAAACCTCCCCAGTTGGTCATTTGCCTCCTAAGTTTAACCGGGACAGGGCGCTGGAAACAGTAGTAGGGACATCATCAATAGGACACAGCCTTTACATTTCGTGCTTTGTTTGATACCAACTGTGAGGATTAAATTTAAGAACAACTGAAAGACGGATAACTTTGGTTATTTTTGGACAATTTCAGACAATTTCATATTATTTTGGTCACACTTCTCTCAACTCTTCTCTGAAAGCACGACCCCCTCTGTTTACTGCAAACACATAGGTATTTGGCTTTGGACACAGACAGAGACTGGGGCAGGACAGTTCATTTTCTCACCTGCTTGCACCTGCCCAATCGGAAAGCAGGGTTTACCTTTAGCTTGCCAGTTTCAAAAAGTTACAAAAGTTGAGAATCTCTGACTATTTCATGTTTGACTACTTTGTGTGTTTAACGTCTGGCAGCAAACCAAATTTCCGTCGGGTTAGTAACAATGTTGTGGTTGAAGATAACTATTATCTAAGGCTCTGAAAGTGGTTTTCGCTGCCTTCAGGCTCTCCAACATCAAGAGGAGCTAACAGCATCTAGAGGAACGTTTAAGGTCCGTGCGGGAACAAGAGCAGGGCTGCGTCTCCCTTGTGGCAGACATTATGGCTGAACTAAAGTTTCAGTATGTGAAGGTTTGAGAATGAATATGTCAGCAATGCAGTTTGTGTTAGTGGAGGCATTAATGAGCTTTGGTATTCACGGCTGCTGTTTTCGCCATCTGTTATGATTGTGTGAGCTGCTGAGATTGACAGGCTGACTTATTCTTCTTCTATGAGACGTTTCATCCGAGAAAATCAAAAGTCCAACTCGCCCTCCTTTCAATTTCTCCTCTCTCTCTGTCTCTCACTGTCTCCTCCATAAAGTGACCTGTCTGCCCGCAACTCTAATCGGCATTAAGTGTTCTAATGCCAGAGGTGTCAGCGCACACAAAGTGTCCCAGCATTTACTTGCCAATTGACTCCAAGAACACTGTGTGGGAGTACGCGTGCCTGTGTATTTGTGTGTGTGTTTGGGTGTGTGTGTGTGTGTGTGTGTGTACAGGGACCTTTCAGAAAGCCAAACTCTGCCCTATACAGGACAAACGACGTTGGCAGGAGCTGTCATTTGAGAGGCATTAATGCAAACACACACACAAACACACAAGAATGCACAAACAATGGGGCATTCAGAGTCTTTACGTCACCCTTTTCTTTTGAATCCTTTGCGTATTTTTTTAGATACCTCCATTTTCCTTCTCAATTTCACCCCCAACTCCTTGCTTCTTTTTATTCCTTTCTTTTTCCACTTTCTACCCCTTCCCCCTCGTTCTCTTTCTCTCTGACCCTGATAGGTTGATTGACAGGGTCACTGGCGTGTGCAGGGGAAGTGAACCCACGGGCTCGTTTCACACTGCCACTTACCATCTGACATCGGGGGCTTCGGGCATGGTGGGAGCTTGGCATGCTGCCTCCAAAATGGTCTCAAAGATTCACACAAATATGCACATGAACAGAGGCATGTACCTCATGCTGGCAGGCGTGCAAACACATGCATGTACAGTATAAACCCCACACCTGGAAATCCCTATAATCGACTGTGGAAACTCTCGTAGCTCCTCTACCGCTGCTTTTTGGTAGTGACAGATTGTAAATGAACCCCATACCCTGGATGGCAATTGGATATACAGAAAGGCTCCTCCTCTCTCTCTCTTTCTATCAATCTCTCTTCCAGGCTCCTACTGTTCTCCCGACTCCTACTCACCCTTTCAATCACTCTATCACTCTGTTTCTCCCTCTTTTCCCTGCATCCTACACACACATTCATGCGCACCATCACCCCACCTCCCTCTGAGCTGTCAGCGAGAGGAAGCGGAGAAGCGAAGAGCTCAGCCTTCTGGGAGTTGGTGTTTTATTTTTTTTTTAACGGCCTGAGTGGGCCCTTGGCCTGCATGGCTGACAGGCTGGATTTGATACCTGGCCTGATTCAGTCACTCTCTCAGCTCAGCCCAGCCCATCTCAGCACGTCATGGCACAGCTCAGTTGCCCCGGTGTACATTATTAGTGGCTAAATATACACAAGGCACAATCCCAAAAGGGGTTGTTCATTGGACATAGGAGGGGTTGTGTGTGTGAAGAGGAGGGCATCAGACTTTATCAGTTGGAAAATACATTTCTAAAGGCTTCTGTGAGCAATCTTCATATGTGCGGGATTTATCGGTATATGGTAAACGATCATCAACTCTTACTGAAGTTCTTCTGCAATAATAATTCTGCGGCTGCTCTGTCGCTACTGTCTGAAAAACACTTTAAGATGTGATCCATTTGCAGTAATTGTTCCTCCTGCTTTTATGGGGGGAGGAGATGGATTATGATAATGTCAAAATCTTTAAGCTTATCAAAATGAATAAAAAGCACTCAATTGGCTCAAATAAAAGTGAAAGTGAAACTTCTTTGTTGAAACCAAGGACTATTTTGAGCTGAATATGCCTATGTTTTGACCTGTGTAATGATAATTTTAAATCCTCTTGTTATTTTGAGCTTTTATATTCCAGTGTGATTCAGCATACTGTATGGAGATGGGCATTGCACGTTCTGACGTTACTTTGCCGGTGCCGAACCACCTCTCTGGGAAGGTCAAAACTGCGCCGCACCGGTTGTTCTTTTGTCTCAAAATACGCGGATGTTCCCTGTGCAAAAGTGTGGGAAGAATAGCACCAGACATAATAATGATCGAGGATAGCTTATAAGTATAAAAGATGTTGTTTCTCATTACTCAAGGCTCTCACTTGTGGAGACCTCTGATCTCTGTATAGTGTTGAGTCCATTTGCAAATGCATATGAAATTAATCTCACTGGAAA
This sequence comes from Xiphias gladius, assembly GCF_016859285.1. NCBI lineage: Eukaryota > Metazoa > Chordata > Actinopteri > Istiophoriformes > Xiphiidae > Xiphias > Xiphias gladius. The sequence goes on along the minus strand of NC_053418.1, from coordinate 7,526,195 downwards.
GGCGTATTCTTCTTAAGTTGTCTTTTTTGTCATAGAAAATTCCTCAAAATCTGCAAACACCTCCACTGGGGTTTTCATCATAGACTATAAATTATACACTACATTATACACACATCTTCTTAGTTGATGTACTGTGGGGTCCAGGTCACCAAACTCCATGGATATAAGGTACCATTAGACCTGTAATCGCTCCCCATTTATTTCAATAAGGAAACCAAGGCAAAATATACAGTATTACTTCCAGTGGGATTGACGTCTCACGTTGTTTATATCCTGAGGATAAGGATTCTACTCAGCCACGGTAACTAACTGTTGATACCCCACTGGTCGCGCTAGCTCCTGCACTTGCTATTTCCTCTCCTGCCTGCTTTTTTGCTGTAGCATGTAAGTAAATGTCACCAGGCTAAATCCGGTCTGGCCACAGAATAAAAGGAATCATAACACTGTAAGTCGTACCATTCTAAAGGGTACAACAGAGCCAAGTGTAAGATCAGGTAGATGTCAATGAGTTACAGTTTTTACATGCCCACACCTTCCTCAGAACAGGTCTAATAAGCCAAAAGAAAGTGTGTGGGTGTAACAAGGTTACATACAGGTTAAAAACATACAGGCCAAAATGGTTGTACTTGACTAAGCTCAACTATTTTAGCTAACCTTTTCAAAGTGATGACTTTTCGCTATTGTTTCCCATTAACCAATTCATGGCGGAAGAGCATAATCATCACACAATGTGCATCAACAACATGTCATTCTTGTTTTAGAGTCAAACATGACATGACCTGTCACCAAACATGTCACTAAAGCTTGAACATTTCATAATCAAAAAGTATAATTACACTTAGAACTAGTAGAAACAACAGAGATACGAGTAAGAACCATCTTACTAAGTTGATACATGGGTTGCAAAAGAGGCTTTTTATTTTATTTTAGTTCATTCTTTGCATATTTTATCCTTGTTTTTTTGAGGTACCATGCGCTGCCCTGTAAACCCAGTTTCAGGTGGCATTGAGGAGCTCTTATGGGGCTCTAGTTTCCCTTGAGCTTCTCTTAATTCGCTACTTTAGACTCTCCTTTTACCCTTCCTCTCGACTCCCTATCCTTGCATCTCCTTAGCATATTTTAATAGTAGAGTGTGATAGCAGAGGGTTGGCCTTTTATCTCGGCTCTTCTCTTGCCCTCTGTTCTTCTCTCTAGTCTCTCTCCTCTCTCTTCTCCTCTAACCAGTGTTTTTCACTCTATTTGTTGTGATAAATGACTGTTAGATGTGATTTCCCCAGGATCATATCTCTCTCAGGGCCACACACCATAATTAGACGGCATTATTAATAATTCATTCTTTCTCTTTTTTCTCTCTGAGTCTCTGTCAGAATATATGTGTGGGAATGTGAGTGTGTGTGTGTGGGGGGGGGGGCAGAAATACAACATACAATATAAAGCCAGCGATTGAGTCATTCCATTCTGAAGCCAGAACAATATAAAAGTTATGATAAAAACAATGAAAATGAGTTCACCGTAGAGACAAAGACACATAACAAGAAACATTTACGGCAATGAAAACACAAAGGAGTTCCCCTAGACATACACACCAGTTTGTGTGTGAGTGTGTGTTTGTTCACCATCCCACCTTAATTTAACTTTTCACAATAAAGAACTATTAGAAACATTGCAAGATACATACATACACGCATGTACACATATAGCATCATCCTCCATTATTTCCTTTGATTTAATTTCAATACTTCAAAGGAGAAAAAGAGTTGCAGTGTGTTTGCATGTTCATAAGAGTGTGTGTGTGTGTGTGTGTGTGTGTGTGTGTGTGTGTGTGCATGTGTGTGTGTGTGTTTGTGCACGCGTGTGTTTGAGATTTCACACCCTCAAAACTCTCTGTGCCTCTTTGCAACATCCATAACCAGGATCAACTTTTCATTCACAGAAAAGCTGAGAAATTCCTCCAGCTGCGTCTCCTGCAGGTAGAGGAGTCTGGTGTGTAATGTGGGCTAGCTGCACTGACTGTGGAAGATTTTTTTTTCTTTTTCTCCATTTTATGGAAAGTTTAGAGAACGTTTTATATATTTTTCGCCTCTCTCCCCCTTTTTTCATTTCCATTGAGGTCGTAGATAAGGGTATATTTGATGGGTGTGTCTTCTTTTAAGTGCGCACTGTATAGTATGTTTGTTTTGTCAGTGTTAATGGGTTTTATTAGGTGGTTTTGTTTGGCCAGCTTTTCCTCTGCAACTTATTTCATTAAATAACATCAGCTATTTATTAGAAATAACACTGGCTGAGGAAAATGTCTTCTCAGAAGAATCTGGTGTTGTTGTGCAACAGAAAATTGGATGCGTAATGACCAAGGAAAAGATGAAAACAAAAAAAAAAAGATGTGTCATCAGCCAAAATTGCATCCCCTAGCTGAAAATGTACTTTGTACACATTTTTTAAGTAAAGTTGGTTTCTAGGAACTTAAAGTAATAACCATCATATTAAAACAATCATGTTAAATGTGCCCAATTAAAATTTCCACAACTTTCTTCAGTTTTTGCAAATACCAAACAATCACAGCAATTCTAACTGAACAGACTAAAAAGGTTTTTTCTTCAAATTAACTGCTTTCAGCTTGTGTCTGTTTTTAATATATATTATTTATCATTAAGCTTGCATACTGTGTGTCACTACTGTACTTTTTAGGGGCTTTAGTACTTGAACTACAAGAAGGAAGCGCCTGTATCTGGGATATTTTGGCAGGGAGGCAGTGGACCTGCGCCGTCCATCTTTACATACAGTCATTCTGATGAACCAAGTGTCACAATAAATTTGAACGATGTGTAACCGTCACATTGACATTAACATATCATATCGTGATATGTAATTCAAATGGCAGTTGCATTGGGGTGTATGGTAGTCAATGAGTTTCTGTTATAGTATTCAAGCAGAGTGCTGCAGGCCAGTCAGTGCAACACAACAAGCAAAGGACGTCCTGCTTTAGCTACTTACTCCTCTGTTTTGTTGTGTTATGTTTCATTAGAGAACAACAACAAAGTCAATGTCTTTGCTTCTCTTTTCATTTGTCTAAGTTCAAACAGTATGTGTCTATATCTATAAAATGTTCTTTCTTCTTCTTCCTCCTTTATTTTCTTCCTTGTTATTTTTTTTCTTATGTTGACTAGTCAAAGAGTTTCTTTCCTCTCCCATTATTCTTTATTCTTCTTTGCTATACTTCCCTCTCCCCACCTTACTAATTTATTTTCTTGACTTTCTTCAACACTGTAACATCCGCCAGAGTAATTGATCTCTTTACATCTCCCCCCTACATATAAAATAAATTAGATTCTTTATTTCCATACACAGATTGGTATAGATTTCTTTTTCTAGAGTGCAGGGAACATAATAAGTAAACATAACTGGTCATTAAACAGTAGGTAGGCCACTGGAGGGAAGTTTTGTAGTCAGGCCCATGTTTCATTTGGTACCATTACAAACAGAATAAAAAAACAGACTTCATGCAGGCTATTTTGCATATGCCACAGTTTATGTTCACAGTGGGAGTTGAGTCCTATTCAAGCAAAAAGCCACAAGACGCAGATTAGTTAAAACCCTTTTGGCTCTTCTACCTCAATGTAAATCACAGTGTGGAGTGGGTTATTGCTTTTATAAAACACACCACTGTGCTAAAATGTCTAAATTTCCATTTTGTTTCCACAGTAAGCAGCAGGTACATGGTGTGCAACTTCTTCAACTGAGCTAGCAGGAATCCCCCAGTAACAGTTTTAGTTTTAAGGGATGTTAATTAAATGTTATCATAACGATGGTAATCGTTGTGTTTTTGTTTAACAACTCCTGCATCACACATACATTGAACGAAATGGTAAAATCCAAATGCTGCTCCAAGGTGCTGTTATTTAGAGTAATACCTCTGATCTCCCCAGATTGGGTCAATGAAAAGAAAGAGGGATCAAATCAAAACATAATACACTCAAGCAGGAATACCTTGATAATGGTCTGGGGGTACAATGGTCTGTGTCCTTGCTCACCTTGCTACAAATAGCCTAGCATTTTTTTTTTTTTTCTTCTCTGAGAGAAATAGTCTTTGCTCAAATAAATTAAAGAAAGAAATCTAATTTTTGTCCCGACAGGGCCAGGTAGCCCATATCTCAAAAGGCGTTTCTTCTCCTCCCCGGACAAATATCATAAAAGGACAGAAATATCGGAGAAGATGGAGAAAAGCAGAGATGGATGTGATACCTAGTGCTGCATTAAATCAATATCTGATTACAGACACTGAGGAAAGGTTAGAGTGTGTGTCTGTCTGTGTGTGAGAGAGCAAGAAAGTGCAGGACAGGTTATCGAGTTGGTTTGATAGCATCAGATGTTACATGGTGGACTTGTGCGGGTTTTTGATTTTAAAATATGTGTGTGTTTGTTTGTGGTGTCGTTGGTAGCTGTCACTCTGCTTTTGCACCAGATTTTTCACACAGCCCCCACAGATCAATACTGTGTGACTTTTGTGTCTACATGTGTGTGTGTGATTGGTGAAGGGGGGTTTAAGCGCAATAGGAACCAATAAAGTGTAAATCAGAGCAGACGTGGGGCACAGCCAGGTGATTTCTCTCTGCTAAGGTTTTGTTTTTTGAGGCAGCCTTGTGTTTACTCCCAGAGGGATAAAAAAAACAGTTTTGCCCAACTCTGACCAAATTTCAGAGAAAACATTGTCTTATAGTCATAACGGCAAAGTTGACTGTATGCTCCAAAATCAATTTTGGGTGAAACTCATAGTGTATTTTCACCTGTTTTAGAGAGACCAGAACATATTTTCTTCTTTCATCAGAACCATTCCAAGCCTAATATGTTTAATAACACAAACCAAGAAACCTCCCAGCCTTTCCCGGTGTTTTGAAAGCTTGTCTTGCTTTTTAAGCAGTCACAGTATATCGGTCCTTGCTCTCATATGGCAGGCCGATGATTACATGTAATGACGGAAGAGTACTGGAATTATCAGCTCAAAAAGAAAAGGTTATTATAAGGAGATGGGAATCAGAGTTTTAGTACATTATGGTGTATGGAGGGAAAAGCAAAGTGTTTTTGTGGTCCAGTAATTCTCCAGTGTTTTGCTCTCTGTTACTTCTCATTTTCCCTTTTTGTTTTTTGTTTTGCCTGCAGAAGGTGAGACATTTCGGTTCCTTAGTCTTACTGCACTCTCCCCACTTTTTTTTTTGTCTTTACTTTTGAAAATGCAAATAAACACTTTGGAGGCAAGACTTACTTGTAAAATACCAACCAGTTTTTTTGACATATGAAAATCCTTTTTAACGATGCTGGTCGACAATCTTTCATTTTATCAAAAAGTCTCTTCCTTTCAGGAAAGGGGTTATATGAGGTAACTTGACTGGGAGGAGATGTGTCGGACTTAATGAGATCTTCAGAGATATGTGGAAATGAACGCTGGGAATTCACTTGTTAACAGTGCATCATCTGTATCTCATCAAGATGATAATTCATATCTTGTTATTTTGCAGCAATTAGACAAACCAGAACAGTCCTAATGGAGTCTAATGCTGAGAACATTGATGAGATGTAAAATTTTATCCTACTTATCTTTCTTTCATTTACTTGCATGTCTCTCATATTCTGCCTGTCCTGTTTATTTCTTTCTCCCTGTATTTCTGTATCTGACTTGTCCTTTCTCTCTCTTCCTCTCTCGAGCTTATCTCTGCCTCTCTGTGTTATCTTCTTCAAATTTGTCTCCCGATTTCTCTCTTTCCATCTCCTCTCAACTCCCTGTTGTTTTTCTTTCTGTCAGTCTTTCTTGTATTTGAAAGTTTAAAATGAGCAAAGTAGGCGTACAAATTGTAAAATTTTCATTATTGCCCACATGCAAACACAGCAACAGTCACAATACTTTATTATATTGTTGTTATTTACAGTCTTGTAGTAGCAAATTAAAAGGTTAGTAAAGTATGAACTTTATTTGGCAATTAAAAATCACCAAAACCATTTGTATAATTAAAAAAAATCAATATTTTCAGAGAAGCAGTAGTACTTGTGTTTCTTTTTTCCTTTATTACATACCTAATGATGTGTTTTACTAACCAAAATTTATTTTGAAAAGTGAGTAAATCAAATAAAGGCCAGTAAAAATATTTTACGTTGCTCTAACCTCTACAGCATCTTCGTTTATTAAAAGTTTATTAATAATAATATTATATGCATTTTGTACTCTGTCACCAATGATGTGACTGTACCTGTTGAACTGACAGACGAGCAAAATGTCAACTAAATATGGGCGAATGGTCATATCCTGTTTAAAATTATAGTGATGAATCATTCTAAGTCTGTCTCATGGCTTTTGGTGTTGAATGGTGGAGTGGTAAAGGTAAGCGTTTTGTGTGGAGCCATCTGTCTGTGGTAGTGTCAAAATTTCGATTTGAACTTTTTGCAACAGCTTTCTGTTTTACTCAGAGTAAGGCCCCCAATCTGAAAATCTGAAGCCTCCCTTGACAGGTGGTTTGACAGTATTGACAGGTTTGTTGTCAATATTTTATCCAAGATGTTGAGTGAGCCACATTGGATCTCACGATGTAAGTAATTACAAATAAATGCCAGCACCATCTTGAGGCTCTTCAGGCCCCTCCCCCATCATCCCTGACTCTTTCTGCTGTGTGCCCCCAAAAAACAAAGCATTAAATCCATAAAAAAATATCCTGAAAAACTAAAAAAGATAGAACATGACACCGTGGAGACAATTTACGTATGCATACAATTACATACACACACAGGTGCAGACACAGCTTCTCTTAAAAGCATTTGCATGTTGCATATTTGTGTAGATCCAGGTGAGGGGGGGTCTGTGTTTGTCCCCTCGTGTGTCTGTGATGGAAAGAGAAAGTGTGTGTCACTGTAACAGAGTGATAAAAGGAGACAGTGTGTACGCAGTATATGTGTACGTGTCTGTCTGTGTATGTTAGACAGAGAGAGAGGAGACTATTTGGTTGTCAAGGCAGGGGGTATGTATGAACAAGAAAGAATGAACAAGAATAACAGATGGCATGGGTCCATTTGAGTGTGTGTGTTTATAGGTGCTCAATAGGGGGTCTGTGCATGTCGGAGAAGGGCCTGTGTGCAATCAGACAACCACTACGCCAAAGAAATAACCCATTACTTACCACCCAGCCGTCGCTGTGTCTGTGTGTGTGAGAGGGGGAGAGAGGGAAACATTGTGTGCATCCGCAGAGCACAACATCCAAAAACAGAAGACGGAGGCAGAGAGAGACAGAGAGAGAGAGAGAGAGAGAGAAAAAGGAATAGGAACAAGACACAGAGAGAAATAGAAGGCTAGGAGAACACATAATCTCAACAAGGGATAAAAAAAATGTAGAAATACAGATGCACACATACATAAGCACAGATGCAAAGACAGAAATACGTACACAGCACATACAGTATTACACAACAAAGAGTGGAAGACACGGTAACTCCCCCTTCTCTCACTCTCTCTCTCACACGCTCACACAGCAGTGGCAAAACTGGAGAGTAAAAGAGAAACATACTGTATATTCAGAGCAGAGGGGAGACCATAGAAACTGGTGTAGTAGTAGCAGATCCGCAATGTAAAAAATACAGCACTCCATTAAAGGGAGAGACCCGCATTTTAGAAATTTATTTTAGAAAAAGATGTATATATGCAACCACACAGAGCACAAAACATCAGACACCAGAGACCAGGTTCCATGTCCTCGTCCAACATTATTACTTTATGTTTAGGCTATTCAAACACTTGATTGAGGTTGGGGCTTGATTGTGTTTTTGTTAAACGTATTATTTCAGTATATTAATATATTATACCAGGACCTCTATTCCCTAACCTTAACTAAGTGCTTTGAGTTGATTAAACATACCCCTGAAGTGATATTGCTGCCAGGAGTGGATATTGTCGGGAAAACAAATGACACTGACAGGGAATATTTTACAGCTACAGTCCGTCTGCTTTGGCAGTGAGCAATTGCAGTTACATAAATATTTCCTTGTGTCTTGAAAAAAAAAACTTAATCTGAGCATTTAGCTTCCTACAAAACATAATTACTGATGAAAATTAGTTGTGTATGCACATCATTTTCATGAAATAGGGCCGGGTGGGGCTAAGCCAAGGTATCTTGTAAATAGTTTTTTGCTGGCAGATGAAAGTTTTAATATTTAAAGTCATGAGATAAATCTAACAGAGTACAAAAAATAAGAATGCAATATTGATGATAGATTTTAATAGAAGACAAAAAGTATAAATGTAGTGGAAATATAGTGCAGTGAAGGTATAAAGTTGTGCAAACTGAAAATACTCATGCAAAGTACCTCAGAACTAAAGCTCATTACACTACTTGAATAAATGTACTTTATTACTTTCTTATACTGAAACCAGGACATTTCTACACAAACACAGAGAGAGGGAGTGTGTGAGAGAGAGGCTGTAACAAACAAGACCACTATGTCAGTGTCAGTGTTTCTCTCTTTAGCTGCTCAGAGCTATTGATCTGTCCTCTTACACCCCCCCCCCTTAAGTCTCACCTTGAGAGCGTGCGTTGGTGTGTCACGTGCACGCATTTTAATAAAAAGTGCATGATAGGACTGTGGTGTATGCAGATGTGCTAACTTTGTCAAAACACAAGCAAACAAGCTGTGTGTCTCAGCCTGTAAGTGCGTACAGAACAATATCTATGTTGGTTTAGGTGTGTGTGTGTGTGTGTGTGGGTGTGTGTGTATGAGACTGTGTGTGTCTCCTTTGTTTCTGCAAACTCATTTCCCCAGAGTCCCTTCTGTCCTCTCAGTGACAGCCTGACTGTATTCTTGACAGCTAGGACACACACACACACACACACACACCCTCTTCCTTACAAACACACAGATGAATTCACTTGTCGTGTGTGCTTTACAGTTAGTCATGACAACAAAAGTGAGAAAAAAAAAGTGTGGGTAAATTATTGCTCCGGCCAATTTGGTCTCTATTAATGCAAGTTGCAACGATATTTGTATTTTTACATTTTGTGTTCTTGTCTCAGTGTGTGTCTGTGTTGGTCTGTTTTTGTCAGTCCATTATTTTAGATCATGTTAACATGATACATTTCTCATCTTCTTCTGTCATTTGTTTGGTGTGTGTGTGTGTATTTAAGTTACTCAGTGGGGGTCACATCTGGAATTGAAACATCAGCAGTTTTGAATATACATTTAGACAGTGTGTCTCTATTTGAAAATGCATTTTCATATATGTATATATTCGCCTCACTGTTATTTTATGTGCTGACGGTAGTGAATGAAAGCATCTGCATGTTTATGTGTTTGTTACTGCGCGTTCATTGATTTTTTATTTTTTAAATGATAAAAAGCTGCAAGAACGTTTAAATAAAATGGCATTAAATCTGCCGTTAACACAGTCGGCCATTATTGAATTAACAGCAGACATTTTTATCACATTTGACTGGAATTTTATAAATAGAGGAATGCCTATTGAAGTTTCTTATGTGCCTCAAACCCATCATATTGCTTCACCCATTCTTGAGAAACCTTTTTGCAGCCTTTAAACTTGAGTGATGAGAGCCAACATGGTTTTTTTTTTTTTTTAACAATTTAAACTAGTTGCTGTTTCGCCTGTTCATTAATTAAATAATTTGATAGTGCATAGTATGGTATATTTAAAGTAATGGCATTTGATCTGATTACAGATGCACTTACTGTGTAGGTTTTGTTACTTCCAGCTCTCATATGTATCAAAAGTGAGCAGAAGCAATCAAAACATATTACAGAGCTAGAAATGAAATGTGACAAAACTATACAAAAAAAAAGTAGATCAACACTTAATTAAAGAGCACAGTGAAATAGCATGGCTGAAACACATTAGCCTACTGATCTTGGCTTCTTTAGCCGAGGTTACCTGGCACTGATAACATGTTCTGTGACTGTTCTCAATGTTCTTTCATGTGCTGCATCAACAAGACCAGTCATTAAGTATTTAGTACCTTACTCTCTTATAATGTGGTTAAATCCAACAGCTTGTCCTTCTACAGAGTTTAAAATAGCACCTGATTTCCTTCCCTCTCTCTCTCAATCATCTTTTTTCTTTTTCCACTTCCCTTGAAATTACGGGGTTTGGTAACCGATGGCAACCCAGATCTGACAGCCGGTCAGCAGAGGCTAAACCAGGTTAAAAAGACACAGTGGGTGTGTGTGTGTGTGTGTGTGTGTTGGATGAATGGATGGTTTCGTGTGTGCAGCCAAGTGTACATTGACGTGTTGAAATTAAGTGTAAGAGGATGAGGGACTGGCCAGGTTGGGGTGAAGTACACACACAAAAATGCTCATAATGATATGCGCCCTAACACAAAGACACACACCCACGTACACGTTTCGGGGTTGTTTTAAGCCAAACAGTGGTTGTCTGCAACGGTGCGTTGCGCTTCTTTGTCCAGCTGTCACACACATGCTTTCACTCACACACCCACACACACACACACACACACACACACACAGACTGAAGGTGAAGGCAGGTGATGGCTGTGACAGTGTGTTGTCGGCCTGTGGTTCCGCCTCACATCATCTTGCCTTTACTTCTGTCTTTCTCTGTCTCTCTGTTGCAGCTAACACGTCTCTGGCCGCTGTTTGTGTGTGTGTTTGTGAGAAAGAGAGAGACGCTTTCAATGTCTGTCACTCTCTATACTGTAACCTATCTTCTACATTGCTTTCTACATGTCTTCAAATTCTATCTATCTGTCTTTCTATCTATATATCTCTTTTTTGTAGTTGTCACACATCAGAAATTTCTCTGTTGAACCCCCTGTGTGTGTCTCTCTCTGTGTAACGCAGACACACACACTCACTCACACACACACACACACACACACACAAACACACACATACACACACACACACACACAAATCCTCTGTCAGCTACTGGCTGTGCCGTTGCTGAGGGGAAATGCTATAAGTGCCACCTTGCTCTGTTCAAAAAGAGAAAAAAAATTGCCTTTTTTATTGTTCTCCTTCTTTTTCCACCTTTCTTTCCTGCCTTGTATTCTCCCAGGGATGTTTCCTCCCTTCTTGCCAGCGGTGAATGTCTTTTAATGTGTGTGTGTGTGTGTGTGTGTGTTGTTCTCTATTGTCCTTTGAATTTCCCCTGAGACTATCACTTTCCTACAGTACACTTTGATAAGACAACCTGTCCTCACTGCACTGTGTGTCTGAGTGTGTGTGTGTGTGTGTGTGGGGGGGGGGGGGGGGGGGTCTGACAGCTTTGTGGGGACCAAAATGCTGGACCCCAGAAGTTTAAATGACTGTTAAAGAGTTGGTTTTAGGGTAGGGGATGCATGAGGTCAACGACGGGTCCACGCGAATATAGTAAAACGTGTGTTTGTGTGAGTGTGCGTGTGCGTGTGCTTGTGTGTGTGTGTGTGTGTGTGTGTGTATGGGCTTAAGGATCGTATGTTTGTTTTTTGCAACTTTGACGGTGACTCAAAGGAAGAGATTTTCCTTTTGCTACCGCCTGTTTCTCCTCAGGGGTACAAACCAGCGAGGGGTTGGCAACAGGGTTTGAATTACAGAGGAGCCACAGGGAGCTGGACTCCTCTGAATACAATGAAAGTTTTGGACAAAAGTGGAATTCTCAATAACTATCATAATCAACCATCACGGTCATTCTGTGTATATTTCAAATGTTATTTATATTCACTGATGAATATTGCAACATTTAAGCTCAAACTCCAAAGTGAACACATTGAGCCAAATATCTCTCGAGAGAGAAAGTAAATCTAATCAGTTTCAGTTTCAGATCACATGCTCTTTTAATAATCTGGGGTGTATATGCATGTGTATGTGGGACATACTGGGTGCTGCAATGAACCTAGTTAACCATGAGACTTAACTTCATCAGTCACACAATGATGTGAGTGTGTGTGTGTGTGTGTGTGTGTTCAAGAAACAGTTCAAATACTATGTGTGTCTCTTATTAAAGCTGTCACAAAGAGATGGACGGGTCCTTGACTGTGTATCCACTTCTATGGCAAGGCCAGCGGTGGTGTCTCAGGGTGTGTGTGTGTGTGTGTGTGTGTGTGTGTCCTTGTGCTGCTCCCTGGGTTAATGTGCAAAGTCTCCTTTTCTTTCAGCTCATGTAATAAATGATTGCTACACACACACGCGCGCACACACAGGAAGAATATACACCTAAAAGATAGCATTTCATAAGTTTCTCTTTATATGTATATACATTTGTGTCATGATTCCTTTTACCTTTCAGTGTTCCCCTGTCTCTTAGTGGGTCTACGGCCACGGCAGTAGTTCTGTCAGGCTGTACTCACAGCTGGCAGCAGTGCTTTTAACTAAATGCTAATGTCAGCAGGCTAACGTGCTCACAATGACCGTGCTAACATGATGATGTTCAGCATGTTCACCGTCTTCCTTAAGCATGTTATCACGCTAACAGTGTCATATGTATAGCTGGTTATTAGGCAAATTAAAATTTTGACCTGTTGATGGCACTTGATGAAGACTCGGGGTATGACCAAAATTATTACAATTCATCCCGAGGGGTACATTACTATGTGTACCAAAATTCAGGGTGTTCCATCCAGTAGCTGTCAAGACATCAAAAATCAAGAATTTCAACATCATGGTGGTGCTAGAGATAAAGATCACAAAAGTCAGTAGGAATCATCCTCTGGCAACAATGAATGTTGGTAAAACAAAAAACAAAAAAAATGAATGGCAATTAATCCAATACTTTTTGGAATATTTCAGTCTGGATAAAGGTTGGTGCACTGACTGACCAACCACTACTGCGTTCTACAGAGCCACACCACTATCATGACCGAAAATCTAGAAAAACCGATGGATAAAAGAACCAGTAAAACAGAAAGGTGACAAAGACTCAGCAAAGAACAGAATCAGTGAAGCTGCAGACAAGATTTTACTTCAGTTGACCCAGCCCGGAAACTAAATTGTCTAATGATTGCTAAATAGATAGTCAATCATCTCTCCTAATCAGCTCTGAGACTCCAGAAGGACCAAACCAGTTACACGACTGTAAGAAGTGAGTCCAGCCAGCATGTCTCGCAAGACACTCACTGCTGCCAGAAGTACATCTTTTTATCTTGGTTTATAGGCTAAGCCAATCCAGCCTCCCCAGGCAGAGAAACATTCACTATCAAAAAGATTTTTATCTGTCTGTCTTGCTGTGTATAAAGCTATCAATATCAATTGTGTAGCCACACAGGTGACTCAGGAATAAAAGTCCACCCTCAGATGTTCTAACCCTCTGAAGCATTCAAACAGTTGTTTTGTAACGGATTGCTGTAATTTATGTTTTCCGCTTTTCTTAATCCTGCCTCTTGTACTTGTGCTTCAAATTAGATTTCCCAAAGATACCCAGAATGCCTTTCTACAGCCCCTAAAACATGGATGTAAGCCTATTACTATATTTTCAAACTGTAGCATATGTATTTACAGCTTGTCATCCATCCAAATCATGAACATTGTTAGATTTAATGCTTATGATTGTGGCGGCACTTATATTTGAAACACTGCATGTGTTGCGGCTGCATTGCATTCATGTCTATTTAGCCTATTGTCTTTTGAACGACTAATGATATTTCTTGAATAATGGCTGTGGTGAGAATTAAGAAAACATTAACTCAGGAATTGATTCCACCCACTTCTCAATGTTGATAGCAGTATGATCAAAATATTTTTTTTCTCTGAAATCATTTCTTTATTCTGCAACTTCAAATTAATTGGAGTTTTTCTTGTTTGAAATCAATGGCAAAGACCCCTCCAGCAACTCTCTCTCTATACAACCCTGTCTCTATTCAACTAATAATGGGCAAAGTATTGCGATATGTTGAGTAAAAATTAGCTTTTTTCATTCACATTGAGTACTAACACAGTGATCTGACTTGACAGGTGAGAGGCTGATTGGAGTGACAAAGAAAGAGAGAGATACTCGTTGTAGAAATACAACCTATGTAGACAATAACGTCACAATCGTGTCATGTTAGAGTTACCATAATGACCGGTTTCGGGTTTGGAAATAGCGTTCACGTCAACATCCAAGTAGTTATTATGACTTGGAAAGCACAGACGTACCAACCTTGTCTACAAAACTAAACTACAACGGCAAATGTTTTCTACTAAACATAATTGCGACGGATTCCATTTTATTATATTGAGGATATGTTGTTAATTCACATATTTGGCAACTTGCAAATACTTTGATACTGGAAGTATCAGTAAAGCGTTCACAAACGACGTATTCACTGCACTCACTCAGGCACAAACTCTTTCTATTGCTCTCTTCCTCTATTATTAATTTTCTAGCTCAGTCGGTTAGTCAGTTGATCACCTAAATGCCATTCAAACATAACACGAAATTAAATGAATACAAGTGCCTGTTCAGCAAAGCCATGTGGTGTCCAAACTGCGTATAATCCCGGTTGGGAGGAGGGTTGGAAAACCAGGTCAGATAACACATGTTGACCGACTCGGACCAACACTGTAAACCTGCGTCACTGTGTCAGCAACAGGGATAAAAGCTAAAAGTCAGCGCTGCCTGAAGGAGAAGACATTCAGAGATGGTGAGAAAGCGTGAACTTGTGCGGCGGTTTTTGTTTGGTTGTTTTTGAATGTTGGAAAAAAACGCTCTGGTCCGCGTACGTGTGTGAGTATGTGCGTATACACTAGAGGACAGTGTAATATTGTTTTGGTGCCTTGTGGTTGGGACAGAGCTAACACCTGACTGAACCTGTCACTGCAGACACATTGCTTTTTCGGCTCCAGCGATTACACTGCTCCCAAACACAGTCAACATTTTCTGGGTGGTTCTTTGTTCGTGTGTGTACATGTGAGTGTGTGTGTAACAGAGAGAAGTGTGTTGCTTGTGCATTGCCTGTGAGTGTGAAAGAGACAGGAACAGATTGTGAGAGTGACAGAGAATTGTGTCTCTGTGTGTATGTGTCTAAACCTCTGCTGTATTTAGCTTTCTCCCTGGAAAGTATGAAATAGGGCTACTGATACTGATGTGTCCTTTGAGGTTAAACAACAAGTTGTATTGATGGGTACGCACACATACACACACACATAGGGCGTGGTGAACCTCACCAAAAAATTAAAAATTCTTTCTTTGCTACTCTGTACTATCATATAGAAACTACAGTACACTTTAGTGTGTCCTTCAGCAAGTCACTTACGATAGTTTATCTTACAGAGGACTGTTATTGCACAGGGGAAGCTCTCAGCACTGAATGCATGATACTACGTGTGTGTTAACATCTCCCAAAAAAATTTTGACATAAAACAAAGATAAATAATTGGCAAAGGATTGCAACATGTAAAGTAAAAAGGAGCTTTTTTCATTCACAGCTGCAACAGCAAATATATTTTGTGGGAAGCGGGACTGCGACCGGATTACATGAAACGGAATGAGGATATGTTGTTAATCTATGTATTTGGCAAGTCGCAAAAACATTGATAGTGAACATATCCATAAAATACTCACAGACGACGTATTTGTTTTCACCCAAATATCTGATCTTGCTGCACAATATCCACTCTAAGTGACTACAGAATTATTGCACTTACATTTTTATGGTTATGTTTTCGCACACGTAGCACTTGGTTAAGGTTAGGGAAAGGTCGTGATCTGGTTTAATGCAAAAAAGTTCACATTGACTTCAGACACCACATGTTTATTTACATTTAACAAAAAACCACAATCGTTCCCCTGACCTGAACCAAAGCGCTCTTGATGTTTAAACCTAACCACAGACGGGACTCGGGATGTGAAACCCGGTCTCTGGTGTGACAGTCACGTGCTTTGTGCGCCCACTTTCCACCCCAACCACCTCCTGGCATGTCCGCTGCTGTTAAGAGATGTAGCGCTTCAGTCATTAAAAAACTATGTTGCATCTGAACATAATACAGCCAGCAATTACGTTTCATAAGAAATGTATTTGCTTTTTCAATCTAGTTGAATAGGAAACACAATTTCTAGCAGAACGGTTGGATATACAGTGTCCGATCTGGTGCTTAGTAGTACGGAAGGGCCTGAAAATCAAACAAACTGGAATGCCTCATGTCTGCCAAAGTCCATCGTTGGACCCAATTTATTGGTTATGGTGCTATATTGTAAATTCACAGTGCAGTCGTAACAGTTGCAAGTCCTAAACATGAGAATATTTCTCATCTCTACCATTCAACCCATGTGATTAATGATAACAGGATGTATGAATTGAGCTGAACACCTACAGCATGATGAAGTCCTGCTACCCACTACCCAAAACTTAGTCGGACCCATTGGACTCGGGTCCAGTTTGAGCCATTTTGTTATGCATATTTTCAGGCTTTGGTTAAGTTCGGTTGGTCATTTTCAAATGTAATTATTTAAGGAACTGCACTCTTTCTCTCTGCGGATCTCACTCTATGTCACTCTGTGCCAATAGAAAAGAGCATCGTGCCACTGCTCCCAAACAGCCTGTAATAGATTGAATAAAGCCAGGCCTTGCTAAAGCAGACCTGTGCATTTTGAGAACATTATGACCTCGTATGATTGTGCCTGTACAATCACACGAGGTCTGAATTGCAGCAGTTTGAACCATCAAGTCCAGCTGGGAAAATAGTTGCGGGTTTATCAGTCAGGAATGGCTGATAATAAAAATGATAATACTAAGATGATGATCAGCAGAGGGCTAAGTAAAACTGTGGTTATTCCTAGAGTAGTTTACTTTTTTAAAATTTTTGCAAGAAAGCCTTCTATGTGAAAAAAGTTAGATAATAAAAGGAAAGCAACTTTTCTGTTTAAAGTAGGGATGACTGTAATCTGATGTCAGGTTTAGTTTGGTAAAAGACAGAGAGGCAGAGACAGATGAAAGAAAAGCAAGTATGATGGAGGGATCTGGAAGGGGTCAAGGGGAGCTGACACCCATCAGTTCTCTCTCCCTAATCTATCTGTGTAACACATCGCTCACCCCATCTCCCTAGACACACCAATCACACACACTCAGAGACACGCCAGATATCACAGACCCTCAGAAATTGGCTTTGTCATGACCTTCAACCCCTATAAATCTGTGTGTGTGTGTGTGTGTGTTTGTGCGCATGTCTGTAAGATGGAGCTATAAAATGTTGACTTGAAAATCAATTTACAGCTGCTTACCTTCTCTCTTTCTAATTCATGTTCCACTACCTGCTGGACGTGCGTGTGTGTGTGTGTGTGTGTGTGTGTGTGTGTGTGTGTGTGTGTGTGTGTGTGTGTGTGTGTGCGTGCCTGTGTGTTTGTGTGTGTGTGTGTGTGTGTGTGTGTGTGTGTGTGTGTGTGTGTGTGTGTGTGTGTATGTGTGTGTGTGCATGTGTGAGTGTGTGTTTGTGTGTGTGTGGAAGGGGGCTGGGGACTAGGGGCCTGGGATCAAGTCAGGGTGTTAGGAGAGAGTGTCTCAGTGACAGAATTTTTTTTTAAATGGAGTCAGACATACAGCCAGAGATTTTTCAGTTGCCAAACTGTATCTAAGTTACTTCAGAGCACCATTAGTGATGCTGTTGTGTCAGCTGTTGTGGTGTGTGTTGAATGTTTATCTCCAAAATCCCCACCAGGAGAACTTTAGTGTTGCGCTTACTGTGAATTTTAAGTGGGTATATTTCGCTGCTATCTTGACCACAGGAAATGTAATGCCACATTTCAGATAGTGTTTTTATTTAAGACCTGCTGCGTTGCTTTTGCTCTGTGTGCAATGGCTTAAAGTGGCACTAACACACAACATTTTATAGCTTTGTGTGGACATGTAATGTCGTCCTAGACCTTTTAGTCATTTCTTCATTAATTCATTCTCAATTTGACCACGATCTTCACTACTGGGGCTTGATTTCCAAATAGAGCGCCAACTTTAACTATGACAGCTGTCTCAAGACTGGAAGAAGAAGATTCAAAAAGAATTTCTGTGGTGATAAATGACAAAATGGGATGTGATTCACACTAGCAGCTAGATAGAATCAGGATGTCTGACAGGCAGAGAGGCAAAAAAGGTAATGACAGTCTACAAAGTAGTGAGGTCATGATGTGCAGCAGGAATCCAAGTTATCAAAATGATAAATTTCTGTATGTAGGAATCAGAATATGAGTAGAACGGAAGAAGTGAAAAACAGGGGTTTTTTTGTTTTTTTTAAAGTTGCAGTAGTTTTCAAGGTAGAAAGTTTGAACCGAATCTGAAAGTGGTTATCTGGAGATTTTACCCAAAGATTTTCATAATGATTTATTTCAATGATTTTGAGATATTATAAATTGCCTCTGAAACACTTCAGATAGCTTGGAGTCACTGACATGGGTTACTTACTGACACGCATGAAACACCCCAAAAAACTGGAAAGAGCCGGACTGTTCACCAATGCTCTAAGTTTCTATGCTAAGCTAAGCAAACTGTCTCTTTTAATTAGCAGAATGCAGACATGAGCCTGTATCCAAAACATCTTGAGCAATACTTCTGGTCCGGGTCAATATCCAACAACTAGCAATATAAACATAACAATGTTGGACACACACCAACACAAAAGGAGAGAGGGAGAGAGATGCATTCAGAGACTTGCATAGGAAAAGGCATAAAGCTGAATAGTTTCCATTTATTTAAAATATAAAATAAAAAAATGTGTCATTTTTGGATTGAATGATGTGACATCTCCTTTTTCTCCCACATCCACTTACTCACACACGCACACAAACACACACACAGACACACACACACACACACACACACACACACACACACACACACACACACACACATGGATAGTGTGATTTCAGCCTGAGCACCTTCTAAGCAGCCTTGATGGCAGAGGCACTTCTCATTATCACCAGAATCCCCCCCATCATCTTTTTTTTCAACATTATTATCGTCATCATAATCATTATTCTAAGAAGTACAAGGAGATGCTGAGTAATGATGCAAGCTACAGATTCTTTTCTCTCTAGATGTCTGAATGGCTCAAGGGCACACAGACAGTTCTTTCAGAATATTTTGTAAGTGGTTTTACAGTAGTTGGTTACAAGACACATTATATAGAAAAGGTGACAAAATCCCTTTATCCATCTTCTTAACCTTTTTATATAATTATCAGTGTGTCACATTCATTTTGTTTCACTGGTTGATCAACTCGGACTTCATTATGGGTACCTTATGATGATGAGAAAAACATCTCCTTCAACAAATTACATCTGGTTTTCTATCTCTCGTCTTTAAGGCAATTTACTATTTTCTGTGACGGAGAATTGTTCTGTCAAGAGTAAGTTTACATAAAAGTTTTGTTCACCCAAATGGCCATTGCTGTTGTGCACTGCACTCCTCTTCCTCAGTATCATTAGCCTTGTCTTAATATGCGGCCAGTACTGTTCCATTGTCTTCCTCAGATTTTTCCATTTCTGTAATTTTACTTTTCGTTTTGAGACACAGTAAGTGGCACTCTTATTCGGCCTTTCGTTGCTGAATGCAGCCATTATTTATTTCAAAATAAAGAATGGCTGTTGGTCCTCCATATCTGGGATGTCAGGGAACGTTTTTGTGGAAAAGAACTATTGTAATTTGGGTGTTCACAAAAAATGTAAAAGATTTCATGTATATAGTAGCCATATTGTGATAATGTATCAAATCATCCTACAAAGACAATTAGCATATCAAAATCTCACAATCTCCTTGTCTCCGATTTTGTAGATTGGAAAGTCCATCATATGAGGTGATGCAGCTGGACTTTGAGGTGGATAACGTGATCAACCTGGTGCCAACCCAGACTCTACACTGGAACGTCGAGTACCCAGCTGGCACACAGACAACTCCCAGGCGAACAGAGAAAGTCTCACACCTCTACATCAGCAACGCTGACATACAGGGCATTGTACCGCTGGCTGAGGTAAGGGATGACTTGATAGATGAGCACAGATACTATTATCCGTCAGCATACATACTGACATACCCAGCGCACAGTTCTTATCCTGAGAATAGACTTCATTCCTCCCCTCCATTTCTCTCCTACTCCTAAACCCCTCGTTGACACCCCCACCCCACCGCCTTCCTGCGGGGTGATCAACGCTGTAAAGGTCAGCTTGTTTACCCCCTCCTGTCGCTACAAGCCTCCTGGTCACACAGACACAGCGGGCTTCACCCTCACAGGTTTCAAAATGACGAACAGCCTCACAAATGTTGATACACAACCGCGCAGGTACAGCACATATAGACATGCACGCAAATCCACATACTGAAACCCTCAAAGAGCGTGCAAATGCGTACACACAGACTCACATTTTCAGTTGCGATCATCCCCTAAAATTCAAAGACACAACCACTTTCATGCACAAACGCATCCCCTGTGTATGTGCCATGCTGGCAGGTGTCATTCCTGGTGAGGCTCAAACACATTTGCCTCTTAAGGTCTTAAATAGCTGCTTTCCATATAGAACCGAATCCTTCATTGTTCCTACTGCTCAGTAATTGACTCTAGACTTTAGTGTAACTTTGAGAAGCACTGACACCTCACCAAAAATTGTTTAGAGCACAACAAGAGGAATAAAATCTGAAATGTAGTTGTTATTTGCGTACTTGGTACAGGAAATGACGTGATGCAGTCAAACCAATAACAACTCAATAATGCAACTTATCTAGAAAAGGTGTGGCTAAAATGTGCATTACAAGGTGTACTCTGCTAATATTATATCCATAAATTTAAACCCTCATGGTGAATATGTCCAACAAATAATGGGCTAATTCTGATCTAATGTTGTAAAGTGATGCAGCACACCTTTTTGGTTCTTTCCCTCTCCTTTTCTCTTCTGCTACTGTAGCTAAACAAATCACTTTCACAAACAGCTTTAATTGTATCCATTTAAAAAAAAAAAAAAGGCTACCGCAAAAAAAAAACCTTAAAATGAACTTTTATGAAATGCAAATGTACATATTTTATACTGTATATTTTGCTTTGTTGCCACCCAGATTTCCTTAAAGGCAGAATAATTTTGACGATAAATTTAAAGCTTTCGGACTGAAAAATAGAGCAAACCTTTACATAAGAATGACGACTAAGCGAAGGAAAAGATTGCTTTAAAAGTCTTCATAAATCTGTAACATATCTAATCAGGTAAAATGCCACCATTACTTCGTACATAGACAGTTCAGAACTGACACATCCCTAAACAGACATGGCTGCAACTAAGTACCTCAGGCTGAAAAGTGAGGAAGAGGATGCTTTTCAAAATGCTCCCTGTTCCATTACCACTGAGGTAGAGCTAATCTGGCCTGATAACCCTCCTTCAGAAAGCAAAGCCTAGTGAGAAAACCCAATTTTGTTCAGGTCTTCTGCAACCCCTGTCTCTTTCAGACACTGGAAAAAGCAAGCTTGAAACCATCATTTCAAATGGCAGTGCTGTTGGGATTTTGCTAGCTTTTTTCAAGGGGGCAGTAGATGTAGATGTATTAATTTGTATTTAATTTAGTCCGTGTCCTAAATTCTTACATTAACAATAAATAGGAAGTGTCTTTATTTTGAGTCCGAGCTTCCACTAGCTCGAATGAAACGGTGGCCTTGAAATACCCTTAAAATTTTTGGTCTTTTATAAAACTATTTCCAATTAGTGTGATGTCTGAAGTCATAAGTGAAAATTAAACACAGGCGAAAGCAAGAAAGATTGTTTACGAGTTCCTCAATTACACCAGGAGTTGGCGTGGCAACCAGTGAAACAAAAGAAAAAGCTTTATGGGAAATTTTAAAAACTGTGCAACGTACTGTATTTTCACCAGATTGCTTAGCCGATAATTCCCCAAAGAAATTCCCTTTTTTGGTGTTTGAGTTCACGGTTTTTTACGTAGCTGAATCTCCTTGAAATTTTGTGTATATGCTATAAACTGGTTTATTCGGTGATATATTTTGGAGGAAATGTAAATCCTGTGGATTATGTTCACCAGCAACGTTTCTGGCACTACAGACGTGCTGCTTTCCAATACACAATCCAATACAAGTCTTTGGGAGGTGGTCGGGGTGGATGATGGACATACAAACATAATACTTTGACATCAGAGATCGGGGTTCATGTATTTTGTTCCACGTGGTTAAGGTATAGGCTACAAAAAGTCTAACCTTAACATTTATTAAGGTTAGGGGGAGATCATAGTTTTGGTTAAATACTGAAAAAGTAAAAACATCATGTCTTGGTTTATCATTGACTCTATCAGGATTTAAGTGAGTTAACAATATTTCCCTCACCTTAACCAAGTGCTTTGATTGGCCTAGACATAATATTAATCATAGATTACTGCCAAAAGTGGACATTGTAGGGAAAATAAATGGAAGTTCTTACTGAATGGGTTGTGGGTGGTATGGTGGTGCAGTGGCTAGCACTGTCGCCTCACACTAAGGAGGTTCTGGCCTTTCTGTGTGGAGTTTGCATGTCCTCCCTATGCCTGCGTTCGTTAGGTTAGGTTAATTGGCAATTCTAAAAAGTAAATAAGTGTTCATGTGAGCGTGAATGGTTGTTCGTCTCTAAGTGTCAGCCCTGTGCAGGGTTTTACCCCGCCTCTCGCCCAATGTCAGTTGGGGTAGGCTCCAGCCCCCCTGACCCCCACCGGCCCCCCACGAAATGACTACATTGAATTCTGCTACTCCTAAAGCCTATGCACACACACGCACACAAAAACAAATACATATCCTGTATCTTTATATACACACACCCACACGTCCGGTTTCACTTTGTCAGCCTCCATCTCTTTTTTGCCTCCGTCCTTTGGTTAAAAACATCGAAATGGCTGCTATTACAAGCTCTTTGGGCCTTCTGATTTGTTTACCAGAAACCACTGACCAGGTGTCGGTTGGTTGTTAAGGTGTCTGTCACCGAGAGGGGTCTTTGTGATAGACCGCCGAGATGAAAGCTCCAACTATCCTTTGGAAGGATGAGGGAGAAGGATTGAAATTATGAGCTAGGATCTTCAAAGACAGCTGGAAGCGAAAAGCTGTCACAAAGCCTTGCATACTCCCTCTTTAACAATTCCACAACTGAGGATTGGAACAAGACTGCAATATCACAGTTGCAACTATGTAACAAAATGTGGGAACTTTGCAGCTGTTACATATTTGCACGGCCTAAAAACTAAGCATCACAAATAATTGCATCGGGAGCATTCAGGTCTGACTTTGAAACATTGTTTCTCTGTCTGATCTGTTTGAGTGATTCAACTCCGTCTCAGCCCATCATCTACTATCCCCCAAATCAAAAGTCAGCTTATCAACAGTACTGATGTGTTACTGCCGTAGGTCCTCTCTTTACAGGGCAAAAATGAAAAACCAGAACACTGCCTGTCATTACCAAGCCCTCTCCGACATTTTCCTCCTAATTCCGCATATCCATTAAGGTTCTGGTCTCTTGGCTGAGCGGGAAAGAAAGAGGTCCTCTTCGGGAAACGAGGGATTATTAGCAGTAATTTGTCTCCTGCAGGGGCTGAAAAATTGGTTTCATCTTTTAGAGACGACCGGAGAGGTGAAGAGAGTGGAAAGAGGTAGTGAGAGAGGGATGGGTGAGACCAAAAGAGAGAGAGAGAGAAAGAGATAGAAATAGAGATGGGCTGTGAGAAAGAGACAGACAGAAGTGAGATTTGACAGAGGGAAAATTAGATTAAAACTATTCATTTATCGTCAGCTGTTTGTTTTCATTGTCTTTGCTAATTTGGAGTCAATACCATGATTGCACTGTAACATTATTCTGTTTAGAGACATGCTTTGTCATAATGTTCTCATCCGGCGCATGGTTTTTATTACGAATAGTCAAACAAAACTTACTAGAAAGCAAAACAGAACAATATTGGCAAAGTAATCAACTACAGTTTCTAACCCTCTAACCAGCAAAACAAATAGAAAAATCATTGCATTGTACCAGATTTCCTGTGCTGTGTCACTTCTGTCACTTCCTCCTCAAACAAACCATCTTCCAACTGATGCGCCGAGCTGTTGCTGGACAGCAGCAAAGTTGGGAGTCAGACTTGTCAGAATCGTGAAAGTGCGAATTTCCCCAGTCAGAAAAGTGGACTCGCAGCCACCTTTTGAACGGCAGGCAACAGCAGCAGCTAGTCACTGAACAGAATCGATTCCGTTCCCGCTCTTCAAACATGGTGGCTCTGTGAGAAGCTTTCCTTTTATTTAATTTAGGCTGCACTATCA